>NC_092807.1:121898869-122011369 GCF_040954645.1 Diabrotica undecimpunctata | reverse complement strand
TAAATTATCATTTTAAACAAATTTTCAAACATAGTTCTCCTTTTTTTATTTTAAAATTCAAGATGGCGGCTAACGCAATGGTTGGATTCAGTCGCGATTTTAAATTTACACTAAAGTTCATGACATATTATCATGCACGCTGCGTTTAGTTTCCGAAAAATATAATTTAAATGGTTTTAAATATGAACAACTCACACTGTTTGGAACGTATCGTATCAGACACCTAACGTTTCTGTTTAATATATTCGAAAACAATATTTTACTGATGCCGACGGCTACGTAACGAGTCGTAACCGGTTGGTACGGGTAATGTGAATTAGATGTTCGTCGTTTTCCCCTCGATGTTTATTTAGGTATTTGTTTGATTTTGATACAAAGTATTTAAAAAAATAATTTTCGGGGCTATTTTGTCATTTATGCATGTGTTTTTATTGCTTTGTGTCAATTAATCACAGAAGTGAAAAACAATTAGGAATTTTGTACGGAAGTGATACCTCTTCTTTTTAAGAATACTTTTTGGTTTGTTATGTATGGCTTCGTTAAATGTAGTATTTTCTTTTTTAACTGAAGGTGTAATTAAATTTAAAACATATTCAAACTGAATCCTATTCATTCTAAAATATCCATAATATTTTTTATCGTCATCAATTAATTCTTTGTATAAAGTCCAGTATTCACCTTCCTTCTTCCTCTCTCTTAGCATTGGATGTACTTCAAACCTCCTTTTAACTACAGTTTTTCTTTCTTCATTGTTAAGTAGAAGAGCAATTGCATATAATTTTTGTCGAGAAAAGCAAGATTATATATTCACCGAACCAATAATAAAATAAAAATAAAATAAAAATAAAAACGTTTATTGCCAAATATAATTTACATGTCATTCATTTCATTCATTTTAGCCTTCTTTCTTCTTCGACGTCCCGCTCTTGCACCGTCAGCTTCTTGATGTTTTGACCTCTCGGCATCCTGGACTTCTTTGTGTGGATATGTCCTCGTCTTCTTCTGTAGGTACTAATTTATGGCACCGTACCTACTTCCCTGCATGGCTGTTTTCCGGCAACCATCCGGCTAGACCCTGATCAGGTGGTAGATCAGTCTATGGGTAGTTCTACGCATCCTCTGGTTCCTGTTATTCTCGAGGATGCCCCTGGTCTTAAGGAGTCTTCTTGTGGCCTGGTTGAAGAAATACCTGGTTCTATTCTCGGCCACCTCCCTCAGTGGTGTATACTGGAGCCTTTCTCTGATGGTTGCATTCGTGGTTCTATTCTCCCATGCTGCTCCGTCGATGATCCGGTAGCATTAGGTTTCCATGGCTTCTAATTTTCTCCAGTGTGTTCACCGAACCAAACTGGAACGTTCTATGTATGAAAATATGAATGCGCAGTTAGATTGCTGGACTGAAAACGCTACGTGCCGGAAACTATACGTGCATGATAATATGCCGCGACCTTAACTACTATTGACCCCTCTAAAGCTTAAAATAATAAAATTTGGGGCAGCTGGCCATGCAAGGTTAGTCCTTTTTTTTGTCTAACCCGACTGGACTATTAAACATTTCCCGTCAATTGTCTATAATGGAAATACTTTAAACGACTTTATGTTTTAATTGGTACATGCGTTTATTAAAATAATTGATTTAAAATTGCATTCATACATTTTTGAACTATATTTTTTGAGTTGAATTTTCTGTTTCCATAAAAGACGCATCTCTCAGACAAACTACTTACCGTCTTAAACTTGACGCCGGTCCACTTTAACATAATTTCCCTCTAGACTTGAGAACAAGATTGTGAGTATTTGGTTTCCGTCTTGTTGCTTTAAACTTTAAGATATTTTTAGGATGACTATCGAATTTCAAATATTCTCTCAAAAGACAATATCAATTTAGATATGTATTACAAGGTAGCTGTCATTATGGGTTATGTAAATAGTAGATATTGATGAAAAAAAAAACAAAACATAAATATTTTATCTTACATATTTTATCTAACATAAAACAATGAAAACAAAATTTATTATATTTTTTTATCACTACACCTATTTCGACAGAGTGCTTTTTTCAAGTGATCTATTTTTAAACTGTGTTAGGCTTTCACGGCCATCGTCTAACTTGTTAAACTGTTTATCTGTTTGTTGGTTATGTAAAGCCTAACGCAGTTTATCAGTCGCCTCTACGGGGAGGAGGTAACTACATACTATAGAAGACTAGATTGTCTACGGAAGAAGAAAGCTCAACTTGTTGCATCGTTAGCTTTTCTATCTCGATGCCGAGACAACGGGGTACTACCGAACTTCGTACGAACAAATCGATCCATCAGAACAAGTCAAGCCAATAGAATATATACACGCATGGAAAAAGCACTATTACGAGAACGAATACATGTCACCAGACGAAATTTGGCGAAGGTTGACAAGGAGCTTCTAGATTTGTTTTACGTTTTGAGCAGCAGGTTGAAATATGAAGATTGGAATAAGATTGAATCCATTTGTTACAGAAAAATGGATAATGAACTAGGAAGGAATACTGAACGCCAGAAAACAAGTACGAACGCTTCACCAAACATAAGGAGGTAGAATCAAAACAACACACAGAAAGGACAGTGGTCAACCTCTCAGATAAAGTTTTAACTCTAGCCGAAACATCATTGCTAGCCAAAGGGGGAAATTTTGCGATTGCACCTAAAGTTATACCCAAAGAAGATATCATCGCTAATATAAACTCTGCGATTCGCAACTTACCGATCGAAAAAGCTAAAGAAATAAGGACAGAATCAGCGAGAATTTTGCATAAAGCTAAGACACCGAAAAATATCCTGAGCCATTAAGAAATCGGTGCCATAAAATCATTAAACGCAGACAAAGATGTAATTTTACCAGCAGACAAGGGAAACGCCACCGTCGTAATGAAGACAACCGACTACAAAACGAAAATACAAAATCTTCTAGATCCTGCGGTATATAAGAAACTTAAAAAAGATCCCTACGGAAAATCAATAGACTTATAAAATCTTCGTCCATACCAGAGGATATAAAGCCAAGAATATGCAACAGCGAAGCAGTCCCACCACGATTGTATGACTTGCCGAAGATCCACAAAGACGATGTACCTCTACGCCCTATTGTGAGCTCCATAGGATCTCCGTCTTACAGCCTTGCTAAATATCTGGCCGATATTTTAAAACCACATATAGGAAAAAACGATGCCTTTGTAAAAGACTCCGCCCATTTCATTGAGAAAATCAAAGGGATAACTTTACAGGAATCTGACATTCTTGTTAGCTTTGATGTTGTTTCCCTATTTAAAAGAGTTCTCCTCGAAGACGTTCTGCATTTATTCGAGGGACTAGTTTTCAAGGATATGGTGGAATTATACCGTATTTGCCTTACTACCACCTACTTTTTATGAGAAGACCAGATTTATGAACAGATAGATGGAGCAATGGGAAGCCCACTAAGCCCGGTCGTAGCCAATCTTTTCATGTATCATTTAGAGAAGAGGATAATGGACTGAGCATACAGTCTAAGTATATGGCTTAGATACGTCGATGACACTTTTGTGATTTGGGGTCACGGAGCAGAAAAACTGAACGATTTCCTGTCTTATATAAACACACTACATCCAAATATTCAATTTACGATGGAAACAGAAAAAGATCATCAACTAGCGTTCCTAGATGTGTTAGTAAATCGAAAGGAAGGTTACTTAGGACATAAAGTGTATCGAAAACCTACACACATGGACAGATACCTAAACAGGAACTCAAATCATCATCCAAGCCACAAACAAGGTATCATCAAAACTCTGGCGAAGATCGCAAAGAGAATTTGTAAACCACAGCATCTCCAAAGTGAACTTTCTATACCAAAAGAGAAATACATAAAGCGATGAACAACATCTCTAGAAGAAAGGGCAAAGAAACAGAATGTAAAGGCAAAACGTTCTTACCCTACATATCGGGGGTAACGGACAGAATTGGGCGAATACTTAAGAAAGCCAACGTAAAGACCATTTTCAAGCCTACAAAGAAAATCAAGGACTGTTTACGATCGGTGAAAGACAAACGCGACCCATTAGCAAGCCGGAGTATATCGAATACCATGCACATGTGGAATAGTATATGTGGGAACCACGAAAAGACACACAAACACAAGGATAAATGAACATAAAAGCCATTGTCGTTTAGGAGATATCGACAAAATCTGCCGTTGCCGGACACGCTTTGGGAAGCGGAGAACATCGAATACTGTTTGAAGAAACGCAGGTGCTGGACAAAACTTCACAGTACTACCCACGGTTGTATCGGGAAGCGGTGGAAATATATAAGCACCCAAATAATTTTAATCGGATAGAAGAGGGACTGAAAATTAACAAGACCTGGATACCAATATTAAAATCCACAAACACCCTTCCCGCCAAACACGAAGAAACAAAAGCTACTACAAACGACGACACGCCCCCTCAAGCCGAAACCAGTGGAGGGGAGGCGAGAATGCAGCGTCATTTTCAGGTTACAAGCGAAGCAGTAACATCTCCAGAAGATGCCAACCCCTAGTGTTGGCGAAACGTCGAGAACTAATCTCAGAAGACAACGGCCTAACAGCCCGAACAAACAGTTTAACATGATCTATTTTTGTTATGCGTTTACACTTTATAGTATTTAACTGAATAAGTTGAGGAGGAGAGAACTGTTTGTCTCAAGTTGGTCATTCAGAATTATGTTTGTATTTTTTAATGTGTTTTTTTTTATAAATTTTATTAAAGATAGCTTAAGGCCTTTATTTTAAATGCAAAGAATTTAAAATTCGTCATTAAAAGAATGATTTTTAGTCTAGCAGGTGAAGTGCGTACGTATAATCTTTTTTTCTATTATTGAAAGTCCTTTTATGTTCTGTTATACGTTGGTTAAAAGTTCTATCAGTTTGACCCATGTATGTTTTTATGCAGTGACTATATTTAAGTTTATATTCACCACTATATAAGTGCTTTTTCTTTCGGTTCTTAATATATTTACCCAAGTTGTTATTTGTTCTAAAAGCTGGTTTTATTCCTCTCTTTTTATAGTTATATTACTTGTGTGATTCCGACATACGTCGGTAGCACCACATTTCAAATGCCTCTAATTGTTTTATGGTAGCTTCTGTAAGGCTCCAGCTCAAGAGGAGGATACTAAAGACGTAACATCTAAGAATCTTATGCGTATATTGATACTTAAAGATAAGTTGCAGAAAATCTTCCTAAGACTGTTAAGTGCATCGACACTAGTAGGAATATACCATGTGCGCACATCATTAAACATAAATTTCGCTGGATAATTCAAGAATCTATGATTTTTCTTTTCATAATAACTCTATTCTTATGAAAAAGTATCAGTTTATTGAAAGCTTTACGTTAGTTTTTAAAGGATGTAACACTTTTAATACATTGATACTTTTTCACAAGAATATATTTAGGTAATAAAAAAAATAAAAAGATAAATCGTGGATGCTTGATACAAAATTATTTGTTTACATTTCGGTCGATAATCTAACCAGTATTGCTATGTATATATATATATATATATATATATATATATATATATATTTATATATATATATATATTTATATATAGATATATATATATATACAGGGTGGTCCTTAAGTAATTGTACAAACAGAAACTGTAGATTCTGCACTTTAAAATATTACGATTTAAGCCAACTTGCTTTAATAAAATGTTGATATTAAGAAAGATACAGGGTGTTAAAGTGGAAATTAAAAATTTTATTTTTCGCTATAACTTTTACGTTTGTAAATATTTTTGGACAAAAATTTACAGTTGAATGCTTTTGAGTAGGATAAATTATAATTTTATACTTACTTTAATGTAACTAATAGAGGGCGCCACATATGCCACATGTGTGGAATAAATTTGCGCTTAACTTTTTTGCCCTTTAGGGTAGCTCTATTTGTGTTAAAAAATAATAAAGATACATTATTTTTACAAAGAAAAGATATACTTGTTAGTAACCTGAAAATTCAACCGTTTTCGAGATAAATGCATTTTATAAGTCAGCTGCACAATAATTCTTAGTTTGATATTTGTGCGGTAAAGCACTGAATACCTGTAGATAAGCATAATTCATAGTTTATTCTTATTAAAACAACTCAAAGATGATAATGTAACATCACCAAATGCTTTGTTATATGTGTTAAATGTCTTATTGGAGAAAAGATATTTCATCTTCTTCTTTAGATGCCGTGTCCGTATTCAGACGTTGGCCGTCATCATGTTTACAATTTCCCTTTACTATCGCTTCTTAAGTTTCCATAATGGCGTATTACTCTTTCCCTATTGTAAAATGCTAAAAACCCAAAATATGTGGTTTGTGCAAGATGGTACACAACCAAATTCTAGAGAGAAGGCAGTTAGAACATACTTAAATACAACTTTTCTGAACGTTAGATTGGTCGTGGTAGTCATATTCCTTGGCAATGTGGTGAGATATTGATATAATTATTTAATTCATAAAAAATCCGAAAAGAATACTTATTGTTCATTACGTAAATTGTTTACCCATTTTTATTAGGACACATAGAAACTAGAGCACAGGTATTGAATAACACATATGTGTCTTGTTTCATAATACTTTTGCTACAAATCTAACCTGAAAGACTCAGCATTTTTACAAAAACATCATCGTTGTCCTAATAACCGAACACAGGCAATTTAGTTCAGCATAATATTAGTTCGTTAGTAAATCATAATAGTCCATTTGTTCGAGATGTAATTATAGTTACTCGTAAGCTGTAACGTAATCATATAAGTAAGTAATGTCATCGATATATTCATCCATTATACATTATAGCCACCACGTAGCCCCAAATTTATTCCGCTTGATTTTGGTTTATGGGGAGCATTAAAACAACGTTTCTATAAGAATCTCATAAACATTCGCAACCAACTATGGAAAGAAATAAATATTGCAGCAGTTTCTTTAGAACGAATGATGCTATTTAATATGAGACGATCTTTTATGGAATATATTGACAAATGAATTAAAGTAAATGGTGTACATATGAAACACTTACTTTAACAAAAAGTTATGTTATTTAGTTTAACTATTTCTTCATTTGGTTTGTAAACAAAATGTTTTGATTATGACTTTAATTTAACATAAAACATAAAATGTTTGATGTAAAATTTTATTATTCCGTTATTTTGTCAAATCATATTATTAATTATGCTGCTGATATATTTATTTTATTTAATATTTCGTTAACTATTAACTTTAGTTAAAGGTATTTTATACCAAAGTTCCGAAGTATTAATGTTTTTGTCTATTTTTCTTCATTGCCTGGAGTAATTGCCTTAGATCAGATTTATGCAGCTGATTTTTAAAACGCGATTATCTCAAAAACTGTTGAGTTTTGAAGTTATTAACAAGTATACCTTTTTTTTGTTAAAATAATGTATCTTTAATATTTTTTATCCCAAATACAGGTCACTTAAAGAGCAAAAAAGTTAAATTCAAATTTATACCACATATGTAGCATAAGTGGCGCCCTCTATCAGATACATCAAAGTGTGTATCAAATTATAATTTCTCATATTTAAGAGTATCCAGTTGTGAATTTTTATACATAAATGTTTACAAACATGAAAGTTATAGCGAAAAATTAAATTTTAATTTTGCAATTTAACACCCTGTATCTTTCTTAATATCAACATTTTATTAAAGCCATTTGGCTTAAATCGTAATATTTTAAAGTGTAGAATCTACTGTTTCTTTTTGTACAATTACTTAAGGACCACCCTGTATATATATATATATATATATATATATTACTGTTAAATTGACTCTCAGAATATAATTTGAATGCCAACTAAAACAGAATTATAACTTTCTATCGAAATACCCAGATCTTTCAATAACTGATACTTTTTAATAAAAACTTAAGAATGAAATATATATAATGTCCTATATTTATTTTAATTTTATGTCAGACATCTTTATTTATACGAGAGAATCTAGTTAGTTTGAATAATTGGTAAGCCTTACAACCAAACAAGAAAACGACAACCAATTTAGCAAACGGTAATAGGGTTAAATAATGAGATGACATTTGCTTCAGGAAGTTAGGTATACTCTAAAATTGGATCCAGATTTGTGGTATGAAACATCTGTGAAATATACCTACCAACACTAGTTTCAGTTATTTTACATGATATTGTATTTAAGTTTTATTGAGTATACATTATTTGGGAGGAACGGTATTGATTATAACTTTTTCATATAGGTATACAGTGTGTCCAATTAAGTCGGTACCGCATGGGAAATTTTTTATTTTAAGTTTTACGTAGAAAAGGTATTGCTTATAAAAAGTTTGCATATTTTGAAACCTAAAATATAATTATTAAATATAAAATTTTTTTAGGGCCTGCGCAGCGCAAGCGGTAGGATGCTTGCCTCGCATGCCGGTGGTCCGGAGTTCGAATCCTACCGCCGGCAAGAACAACTAGACATTTTTAAAAATGTCTATAGGCCCCAGGTCGACTCAGCCTGAATAAAATGAGTACCTTGGGTAAAACCAGGGGTAATAATAGGCGGTTGAAGCGTAGCACTGGCCATGTTACCTTCCTTGTATACCGTAGGCCCTAGATATAGCAGACTACCCTGCTATACTCCCAAAGCTGCGAGCGGTATAAAACGGGAGACTATTATATATACTATGTACCAGGGATTTAAAACTGGAACTAAGAGTTAGGTTGGCGAGGTGCTATGTTTTTTCGATATGTTTTTTTTTATGTTTTTTCGACCTTATTTTATGGAATGGAATCCTGGACCTTGAATGCTACATCAATGAAAAAACTGGAATCATTTGAGCTGTGGGTGTACAGAAGAATTCTGAAAATATCATGGACAGAACACGTCACAAACAAAGAGGTTCTGAAAAGAATGAACAAAGAAATGGAAATTTTAAATTCAATAAAAACAAAAAAATTGGAATATCTCGGACATATTACACGTGGAGAGAAATACACCTTGCTCCAACTGATCATGCAGGGAAAGATCCAAGGAAAGAGAAGCATAGGTAGGCGTAGAATGTCATGGCTGCGCAACCTGAGAGAGTGGTACGGATGTACATCAAATGAACTTTTCAGAGCAGCCGTCTTAAAAGTTCGAATAGCTATGATGATTGCCGACCTCCGCCGCGCAGATGGCACTTGAAGAAGAAGATTATATATAAAAATTTTTCATTCCTATACGCGGTTTGTCCAAAATATGAATTGTGGATATTGTTAACTCTTAGATAAAATTCATATTTTTAGACAAACTGCTTATATGACTAAAGCAATTTAATATCTGATGATTGTTTTCTAGGTTTTAGATCATTCAGAACTTTAAATAAAGATTAACTTTTTTTCACAAAACTAAAAATAAAAGCGTTTTCCATCTGGTGCAGACTTAATTGGGCCATATGTAATAGTTTCTTCGCAAGACTTCTTTGTAATATTGGTGTATCGCGTGGTTGAACCTTATTTTCCACATACTATTGTTGCAAGTAGGTAATAATATTCTTCTTAATATCTTTCTTTTAAAAGTATTAATAACTATATCTACTGTACTTAGGGTTCTAATATCTATGCAATTATTTAATAACAAATTCGCGG
Organism: Diabrotica undecimpunctata; assembly: GCF_040954645.1. Taxonomy (NCBI): domain Eukaryota; kingdom Metazoa; phylum Arthropoda; class Insecta; order Coleoptera; family Chrysomelidae; genus Diabrotica; species Diabrotica undecimpunctata. The sequence goes on along the minus strand of NC_092807.1, from coordinate 122,001,716 downwards.
GTTTTTCTCGTATACTATATTTAAAAGTATTTTTAATAATAGAGTCAATACATTAGATTAAATATATATATATATATATATATATATATATAAATATATATATATATATATATATATATATATATTTACAGTCATGATTCATATTTCTTACCAATATGCTGCTATTAGTCGTATGATGTTTTTATATACAGGGTGATTGATTAGTGTGATAACGCTCAGTAGATTCGCTATAAGATAGCAATAAAAGTTTGTAGGCAACTTTGAGGTTCATATTACAAAATTATTTAAAATTCGATAACATAGTGGACTAGTATCTAAATTTTTACAAATTTTAAGTGAGCCATGACTGAATTGTCTAATACTGACGGTTCACCATTATTCTTTAAGTGCCTTCTGCCGATCGGAAATTGGATATCATCATCACTATCTTTACTCTATCTACTACTGCTCTGAAGAGTTCTATAGAACTGCATTTAAACCAGTCCCTTAAATTCTTTAATCATGACACTCTCTTTCTTCTTATACTCCTTCCTTCACTTATCTTACTTATCTTATCTTCACTCTCTGTAATATCAGCCTTAGCAGTTCATATCGCTGTCCCCTCATTACGTGTCCCCGATATTGTAACTTTCTTATTTTTATTGTGTTAGTTTTCTTCTATATCCATGCTATTCTAAGAATCCTCCTGTAATACCACATTTCTATGTGGTATTAAGTGGTATTATGTGGTACTAAGTAAGTACTGTAACTTGTTTATATATTCTTGCTTTAATGTCCAGCTTTCAAGTCCATATTGCAGTATCGAAAACACCTAGCATCTCAGTGCTCTTACTCTCAGTTCTAATCTAAGATCTTTGTTGCAGAGAATTGTTTTCGTTTTTACAAACGCATTTCTTGCTATTTCTATTCTGGCTCTTATTTCGGTTGTTTGATCATCATTGTCTGAAATCCAGGTTCCTAGGTATTTGTATTTATCAACCCTTTCTATCGGTACATTTCCCAAAATGTATGTTTGTTGGTATATTTGTTTTCTTTGTTATTATCATGTATTTGGTCTTTTTTATATTCATTTTTAGTCCATATTTTTCACAGAAACTGTTTGTTTTGTTTAGCAGTAATTGGAGTTGTTTAGCAGAACTTGCCATCTTGACGGTGTCATCTGCATATCTTATGTTGTTAATAGATCTTCCGTTAATTATTATTCCTTCACTTTGAGATAGTAATGCTTCTTCAAAAATGGCTTCACTAGATAAAATAGTAATGGGGACATAATACATTCCTGCCTAACTCCTCTCCTGATTTCAATTTCTGGACTGGGTTCATTATCTATTACGATTTGTGCTCTTGATTCCAGTAGAGGTTTGTTATTATTCGTAAGTCCCTATGGTCTATGTTTTTTGTCTTTAGAATGTGGACTAATTTTTCATGTCTTACTTTGTCAAATGCTTTTTCAAACTCAACGTAACATCAACATCATGTTTGTTGTTTTTAATGCCATTTTAATTTCCTCTTTTAATATCTTTAAAACCATATCCTTTTCTACTTCTATCTCAATCTGTTCTGTTTTATTGTCTTTGAACAGTTCATTGATGTATTCTGTCCATCTCTTTAATTTGTCGTTAGTATTTAACACAAGTTTTCCATTTGCATCTTTCAGTATTTCCGGTTTTCTTGTTCTATTGTTGTGAGTTAATTCTTTAATTTATTTATGTATGTTAAAACTATCATGTCTTTTCTGGTATTCTTCTGTTTCTGCGCATTGTTCTTTTAACCATTGTTCTTTCGCTTTTTTAATTCTGTATTTTATTTGTTTATCCACTTTTTTGTACATCTGATTATCTTTGTTTTTATATTGACGTCTTTCTTCCATTAAATCTAAAATTTCTTCCGTCATCCATTGCTTCTTTTTATATCTGGTTGGTATGAGAATTTCTTTTTAACTTTTATCTATTTCTGTCTTTATTAATAACCATTTTTTATCCATCTCATTATTTTGTATAATTTGTTCTTTATCATTCATTAATCCTTTGTTGATTTTATCTGCCAGGCGTTGCCTTATGTGTCGGTTCCTTAATTTACTTGTATCGATTTTTGCATTTGTTTTTATTCGTTTTATTATTTTCATTTTGAGCCTAATTTTGTTCACTACTGAGTTGTGATCTGATCCTATGTCGGACCATCTTCTACTACTCCTACTTAACCATTAATAATTCCATGTCGGATCATATGTTTTAGTTCATCAATAATGATTATTTATTCGGAAATCAATGTAACAAATAAATAAAGAAAAATATCTTATTATTCATCAATTTTACAAATAAAAACACAAACTACAACATTTATGGAAAAATTAAAAACTACTTTTAATAAAATATTTTTAATATTCAATTACCTTTTTAATTAAGATGTTCGAGCTGACCTCCTACATTTATGCGGCCTGGAACTGGTCACTGAAAAAGTTACTTATATTACGAAGCATCTTATATACTAAAACGCTAAGCCCTTTTCTTGTCCACCACTTTACTCAAAAACCATATTAGATAATTAAAATATTTTTTCGGAATATTATTAGTATTACGTATGATATTGACTAGATATACTTTTGGTACAAAAATTCACTTCCGGTTTTGAGATGACAGGAAGTTAAAATTTACTTTAAGTTTTAGACCCCACAATGTATATATATATATATATATATATATATATATATATATATATATATATATGGATCGAAAGGTCTCGTCGAGACGAATCTAAATATGTACTTCCGGTTGCGATCCGACACCGGAACTGACGAAACGCGCATAAAACGTCAAGATAGAGCAAATCTGACACCGGATTCGTGATCAGCATGCAAAATTAACTGCTAAATGATATCCATGTCGACATTTGATGAACTAAAAATTGCATTCCGGTTTTGAGGTCGACTTCCATAATCACTTTTTTTTTACTTGCATTATTATTGATGAATGTTATGTATATTCTTGCTTATATTGCTTGTATTGATCTCTTAATTTTTCTCGCAAAATAAAAATTTAATTTAAAAAACTCGATTTCGAGTTGGTCCGCTAGTTTATACACTAACACTTATAATTCTGTATAAAATATATTTCGTATTCTATCTTTTATGTCATCCCCTGTCGTTCGAGATATTTTAGAAACTTCATTCTTAACGTTAACCAAAAAAAATTAATCCATTTTAATAAATTCTGGTAATCTGAACAGAAGCACCATCATGCAAAAACCACATTTGTTCAGGTATATAAAGTGGAATGTCCTCCAATAATGTGGACAATTGATTTAATAAAAACTCACCATTTACCACTAAATACATATCACCATTTAGATTTTCTTGAAAAAAATATGGTTCCACGAAATGGTTACTAACAATACCTCCCCACACGTTCAGCGACCATCTAGTTTGACTGTATGTAAATATGTAAATATGTTAGTTCTTTTTCTTTGGAAATACTCCGTATACATGTATGTGGATTTTCTGTAACTGCCAGCCACATGTTTATTTCGTCTTCCTCCACCACAGTATTTTTTATTCGTTCGTGCTTTTCATACACAACTGAACCAGTGCGGTTAAACCAATCCTTTAATCTCTCAAACCTTGCTGTTGTAGGTAGTTGTTGTCAGTAAACCATGATAAATTCTTACTGATAATAACGCATTATACTGATAATAACGCATTGCATTCCCTTAATATCCAGATCATAATCTATTATTTCATTACAGTAAAATTTATCTTAGCGATTTAGTAAGTTTATACACAAACAATTATGGTGAGTAAGACAATTTAGTTCATGGTTTACTTAAAATTTGTAAAAATGTAGACACGTTATTAATAATTTGCTTTCAAAAATAAAAATTTTTCATGTTATGTTATGTTATGTAAAATAATGTTTTTGCGTTTTGAATTACCATGTATTCGATATAAAGAAAATTAGCAATACCAAGCATTTTTTTTAATTAGAATTAATTATAACATGGCAGCGATATGTCATTATTCTTGTGCTTCTTTTTAATTATGCAGGGAGTTTAACTTGCTACGATTTTCATAGAAAATTGATTACTATTTAAATGGGAATAAGCCACAATTAAAGGTTAAAATACGTCTATTGACGTTTCAATTTCCACTTCGGAAATCGTTCTCAAAATACAAACATTAGTAAATTATTAAATTTACTAATGTTTGTATTTTGAGAACGATTTCCGAAGTGGAAATTAAAACATCAATAAACGTATTTTAACCTTTAATTGTGGCTTATTCCCATTTAAATAGTAATTAATTTAAAATGCCACAATAAAATAGCTTCAGAACAATATCATAGAAAATTATTTATAACTTTATAAGTACTCTGTATAACATGATACAACTTTATACTGTTGTGATAGAAAAGTGAAGAAGATTTTGAATATATAATAAAATATAGGGTGTTCTATTAAAAAAAAAACATTTTGTTTGGTCTGCCATTATGTTATCGAACACCCTGTAACATTCTAATTAATTTTGTAATCAAAGTTGCCTCAATTTTTGTTATAAACTTTTATTACTATCTATTATTATAGCCGATCTACTGACCTTTATGACACTAATCAATCACCCTGTGGTTTGAACTTCCCTATGGATGTTTGGATATTGGATCCAAAAACCTGCGACAGGGAGAAGGATGCTTTGTTAGCAAGCACTATCCTTTTCCGTGTTTCCTCGAACTACCTCCGTTTTAAAAAAATGAAGGGTCTGCGGGCCATATAAGCCAAGATATTGCAAATTTTTTAGAGCGCTTCAATTTAAAGTTCCGTTCTCAAACAAAAAACAGAGCTTGGAAAGTTCTCCCCTCCATTTTTCCGTATTTTTCCGTGGCGGTATTTTCACTTTAGCGGTTATAATATAAGACGATGAGATAGTTTTGTCTTTGTTGAGTTTGATAAAAGATATATAATTGTTTCTTTCATTTTGTCAATGTAATTTCCTTCCAGAAGCCAATCATTGAATATTTTTAATAAACGATTTTTAGCCTTATCGGAAAGGTGATTAATTATCGAATAAGTGATAATGTTTTCCGGACGCAGTAGATTTTGATATTTTAATAGCTGTATCCAGTTCTTGGATGTTTATTGGATATTCTACTAATTTGAATTTACTAAAATTGCATATTGTTACGTGTTTTAATTGGTCTTGAACGTATGGTGGAGCGAACTTGTCAAGTAACTCTTCTTTTAGCTCTGTTGAAATTGGTTTTGTTTTTGAATGGTAATTTTTGTTAGCCATTTTACTAACAAATTTCTTATTTTATTGAGCAGTGTATCTTTATTAATAGTATTTATAAAGTTGATCCATAATGTTTTTGTTTTTTCGTGAGAACAACTTTGCATTTCGCTTGGATGTGTTTAAATTTTAGATAATTTTCAAGATTTGAAACAATATTATAGTCTCGAAAAGACAAGATAATAAATTTTTACATTCTTCGTTACACCATTCGGGAAGACCGGATTTTGGTTGAAATGATTTTTGAATAATCATAGCAGAATCTACAGAATGAGTGTCTACTATAGAATGAGTGTCTGGAAGGCATATTTCTACATAATTTTCAAATATAGACTAGTCCGCTGAAGACTCTTGTCGGACTCTTGAATTGTTAATGGATAATAATTCAAATCTATAGTGATTTGGATAGGGATGTGGATACTTAGTGAGTCATTTAGAGGTTTCCAGATAGTAAAGCCTGTTAACTGAAGAGATACTAATGTTAAGTCTATCATTGATGGACTCTCTCGTTTGGTCTGGATATTTTGGTTGCTCTTCCGTCACAGTAAAATTAGATTAGTGTTGTCTAAAGCATTAGCTAGAATATTACCTTGTGCACTATCCTGTACGAAACCCCATCTACACTGATGACTATTAAAGTTGCCCCCAATTAAAACTCTGCCTTTAATTTTTCTAAATAAATTTTCCCAATCTTTGGACGACACATATATTTTAGGAGGTTTGTAAACACAAAGTATTGATAATTTTACCTGTTCTAGAAAACACTGTAAACTTCCATATTTGGATTATAATTTGAATTTTATATCTGATAAGGAAATGTTTGCAATTAAAACAGTAACGCCTCCATATCCGTCACGTCGATCAACTCTAATATTATTTTTTTTTATTTACAAATTCGCATCAACCCGAAGGTTATTAGCGAGAATCAGATTTACAATATTAAATATATTATATATTAACAAAATTAATAGCTTTTAAGTAGTTTAACATATGTGTGAATGAACAATTTGCACCAAGTGCTTTCTCTAAGTTTATTGAGATACCATAATTGATTCTTGCTGTGGAGAAAACTGGGCAGTCTACAACAACATGTTTCACCGAGAGTTTAACGTTACACTGCTCACATTTTGGTTCGGATTCTTTAGTAATTAAGAACTTGTGCGTGGCACTGGTATGACCTAATCTAAGACGAGTTATTGTCACTTGATCCCTTCTTTTAGTGGGGAAACATCTCCATGGTTTAATGTCCGGTTTAATATTCCGAAGATTGAACACTGAAAATTCCCACCCGTTTTGCCACTCACTTAGGATCCGCGATTTGATAACACTTGAAACATCACTAGCTATCACGTATTTCACAATAATAGAGTCAGCTGAATTGACGGCTTCACGCGCACACTTATCTGCTTCTTCATTACCTCTAATACCATTATGTGATGGGATCCAAATTAAGATTACCTCCTTATTACAATTTTCTATCTCTATCAGATTTTGTTTTATTTTTTCAAGAATATGATTCTCTTTGTACATTCTTCCTATAGATTGTAGTGAGTTTAGTGAATCAGTCAAAATTATATATTTCTGATTTGGTGAGGATATAATATATTTGAGTGCCTCGTATATGGCATATAATTCTGCATTAAGAGTACTATATTGTATTGGTAACTTATATTTTTGACACATATTAGAGGATATAACTGTTGCTCCCACGCCATCTGTTGTTTTTGAAGCATCTGTATAAATTTGAGAGAAATTTGTATACTTTAATAATAAGTTTTGCAGATTTTGATGTATTATACTATGGTTAGTAGTGTGTTTGTCCAATGATGTTACGGTAGTTATTATTTTAGGTACTCCCAAAGTCCATGGTGCAGCAGGTTCAAAACTAACGGGAAAGCAAGGAGGTAAGGTGGTGTTCAGAGATGAGAGATCCATTTTGATTCGGTGGTAGAAAGGTTTTTGTAGACGTGGTTTTTTGGAGAAACATGTTGATAATCGGTTAAGGTTATCATATTTGAAGGTGTGGTTGTTAGGATTTGCATTTGATTTAATTGCATAGGTTAACTTTAAGTACATTCTTCTGTGATATAGTGATGGTTCAGCTGCTTCACAATACAGGCTTTCTATTGGTGGGGTTCTGTAAGCTCCCAAGACAATGCGGAGTGCAGTATTGTGTATTAAATCTAAAATTTTAAGGAAAGACTTAATTTAGATCTGATTAGAGTTCTGTAGAGAGAGAGCATAGTTTGTCTATCTGCCCCCCAGTCTTTTTTACATAGTGATTTAAGGATATTAAGTCTTGCTTGGCATTCGATTGCAAATTTTTTAATATGTTCTTTCCAATTTAGATGTTAGTCGAATGTCATTCCTAGAAATTTTACATTATTTCTTCGAACTAGAAGCTTGTTAAATAGTGAGAGTGGAGAGTGATTAGGGTAGCTTTTCTTTGTGAATAATATAAATTGTGTTTTTTCTGTAGAATCTAATGTTATTAAAACCTTTAATACATAAATTTTTATTTTGTGGCAACCAAGTTTTGTTCAGAAAAATTAAATCAATTGTATGTCTTCGATTACAGTTCAAAGGATTTTAAAAAAACTTCTACCATCCATTTAAGCTGAATTTATGAATCCAGTTCATAAATTGTGACCCACCGATTTAGATCAAAGAATAACCTTTATCGTCATAATTCAAGTAAGAATGAAAACTCGATTTTAAACTAGATGGGGAATTAATGTTTGGTGTGGGTTATTTAATGGGCGTTTAATAGGTTCATATTATAGGAGAATATTATTTTACGCAAAACAAGAGTTATGGTATAGCAAAACTATAACTCTTGCTATTGTTATTGTTATTGTAATCAATTACCTTAATGTCATATTTTCAAACAGATGTATTGGAACTAGCGGAACCATCCGATGATCTCCAAGATCGCCTGCATCTTCAGATTTTTGTTGTATGGGGCTATTTAAAAGGAATTCTTTATAACGAAAAACCTAGAGTTGTAGACGGTTTAAAAACTAAAATAAGACAAGCGTAACCCTGATTACCCCAGACATGATATATGCAGCATGTATATGTGAACTGCTTAGATGGTTTAACGCTTGTATTGAAGCAGAAGTAAGTCATTTTAAATATTTCCTATAAAATGATTTCACGTTTTTAATGCTATTATTAATAATAAGCATTAAATTGAAAATTTAGCTTTACTTATTTAAATTAATACCCTCATTGTGTTACACCGTTGAATTTGGAATAAAAACCCTTTAATCTAACGTAATCTTCACCTCCCTGGTCCATTAAATTTTTTCCATTGTAATGACGTCACAGCGTCCGTGATGACGTCACAAATCTCGGGTATGCATCAATTAATAGTATTGTAGGCCCAATTGACATTTCCCAATTTTCAAATAAAAATATTCATTACTGCCAGAATTACAGGCTATTACAAACATCTTGGAACACCCTGTATATTCCTGGTATGTCATATACTTCATGTATACGGAACAACCATATTAAAACTTGTTACTTTATATCTCATGGATCCACGTTTCCAATTTCAATTAAATTTCCAACACTAACCTGGCCAACAAACACGCTCATGTTACTAACAGCGAGAAGAAGCTCCGACCAAAATACGCTAGGCTAGCAATATACCGACCGTAAATCGTGACAGCTCACAACAACGCTGTTTATGCGATGTTGGCCCAGTGCCTGGTGAGCATCGATTTGCGCTAATATCATTTGTATGCGTTTTGTGTCCTTAAAGGTGGCCACTCACTTCATGTTCTTTGATCACCAGCAATTTCGCCAATTTGCTAGTGCAAACAAGGTAATTTAATTTAGAAGGGAGAGCACAAACACTCATTGTATATTTTCAAACAAAACAGTGCCTGTTACTGCATCGAATGACACGTGAAGAATTTTCATTATATATAAAAAAACTGAAAATTAATGTTTGTTTAAAACCTCTATGGTTTGTTTTTTAACCAGAACTAATGCTTGTTTGTAATTGGTCTAACCACAGGCAAGTTTACTTCACTAAATTATGACATTTTGACACTAATGTCATTTGTAAAATTTTAAAATTCAAAATTTATATCGACGATTTTTTGTATTTTCTGCGTTATTCCTTTAATTTTTAGATTTTTTATTTGCATTTATGTAAAAAAAAACAGTTCTTTTCAGAACTATTTAGCGACGTATTAGTGTTATTTATATAACAATATGGATTCAATGCCAAGTACTAGTGGTAATTATCCTTCCCCACTTAAAAAAGTCACCGCCGAGTCATTTATCATCAAATCACAGAATACAGGTGATGTATTCTGTGATCAACTAAAAAAAATGCATTATCTCTCTCTTGTCGTTTCCTCATTGCTGAGGATCGTGATTTCCTACAATGCGGGCTGTCAATTCTCTCCATCTCTTGCGATTTTGGGCTGCTCTCATGGACTCGGAAAACGTCTCTCCAGTGGCTTTCTGTACTTGATCTGGTCATCGGATAGGTGAGCGTCCTCTGCCTCTACGTCCTTCTACGTTTCCGCACACAATTAGTCTTTCTAAGTTGTCATTGTCTCTTCTCGCAATGTGACCAAAAAACTTTAAAACATTTGCAAGACACTGAGAGGAGAGTCTGGTCTGAATGTTTAGCTCTTCGAGAATCGACTGATTGGATCTGTGCTCCGTCCACGAGACGCGTAGCATTCGTCTCCAGCACCACATTTCGAATGGGTCAATCCTTTTCCTATCCTCTGATTTTATTGTCCATGTTTCGGCACCGTAACTGAAGATTGAAAAAATGAGTGTCCGTACCAGTCTCATTTTGAGTTTTTTGGATAAAGAGCGGTCCTTCCATATTTTTGACAGTCGACTCATCGCGTTCTTGGCCATCCCTATTCTTCTGCGAATTTCCGTATGGGAGGAGGCTGCATTGCTTAAGGAAGATCCTAGATACGTGAACTCGTCTACTTTCTAGAATTGATTTAGGGCGCCTGTTGTTTGGAGGATATTCGCGTGGTCCACAATCATGATTTTTGTTTTCTGATTATTAATCTTGAGCCCACACTTGTTGCTTTCGGTTTCTACTCTCTTTATCAGTCTCGACATCTCCTCTTCAGATGTTGCTATCAGTGTTGTATCGTCTGCGAATCTTAAGTTTGAGATCTTTTTTCCTGCAATGGAGATGCCGCCTCCCCATCCATCGAGTGCGTTCCTCATTATGTATTCTCCATATAAATTGAACAGGTCTGGAGATAGTATGCACCCTTGTCGTACACCTCTGCTGGTTTTGAAGGTATCAGATTGCTGGTTTTCAATTCTTATTTTAACTGAGTTATCTTCGTATAAGTTTTTAATTAATATTGCCAAATGATCTGGAACTCCCATCTCATGAAGAACTGTCCAGAGAACTTCCCACTTCACACAATCAAATGCCTTTTGGTAGTCTAGAAAACAGATTATTATTGGAATTTTAAATTCGCTGGCCTTTTCTATGAGCTGCCGCATATTAAGGATTTGCTCTCTCGTACCCTTCCCTTTGACAAAGCCTGCTTGTTCTTGGGGAATTTGTTTGTCTAAGTATTGTTGCAAACGGCGTTTAATGATTCTTAGTAATATTTTGCTTGGATGGGAAATCAGTGAGATGGTACGATAATTACTACACTTTGTAGTTGTTCCTTTTTTATGGATTGGTATGCACAATGATGTGCGCCATTCTCTGGGCCACTTTCCGCATCTCCAAATTTTATTACAAAGTTTCCACATTATGTAACATCCTTTGTCTCCCATGTTCTGAAGGAGCTCTTCCGTGATATCATCGCAGCCAGGGGATTTATTCTTCTTGAGGTGAGTTACAGCTTCTTCAATCTCGGACAGCAGAATTTCAGGTTCAGGGTTGTATGCGATGTTTTCGAGGGCTGAAGTGTGGCCTAGATTTACGTGTTCTTCCCTGTAGAGCTCTGAACAATAGTTTTTCCATGTTTCCAACACTCTGTCGATATCACTTATGATGATACCATGTTTGTCCTCTATTGCATAGTTCTTGCAAATGCATTATAAACATGTACAAACAAAAAATTGATAAGTCTGGAATAAAAATAACAGCCATGGTAGCGAAAATAAAACAGACATCAGGGTAGTTTGGCAGAATAGTTATTGTTAAAATTAAGACTTACTAAAGTAATGTGCTAATTTTAGGTGTTGCGAATTCAACTATTTACAGAACAATTAAGGAATATAAGCAGACTGATACAGTGATGAACAAGATGTCCTAAACAAAATGTATGGACATAAGTCTACACCTGTATATTTAAAAAATGGACAATCCCATAAAAACTGGTTATATTCCTATAATTTAGCATACAATATTTGTTGTTTAAGTTAATGCGCTGATGAAATATTATAAAATCCCATTGGATTTTAGATATAACTTTATCACGAATATATCGCTTTCGTATACGTTCTGGACGATTTTCTTCTACAATGTGATAAATAAACTCTAAAAATTCTTCAACTTTTTCATAACAATCCAACAGTTTATATTGTGATTGGAAAAACAAAAAACTATATATTGGAAGTGAATTAGAAAAAATTATTATTCAAACATAAACAAACAAAGTTAGGTTAGAATCGATTACTGGATTACCGCAAAGCCGAGATAATCAACCAAAAAGAAGATGTATTTAGTGACTTCTAGTAACTTTCTTGGGTGTGAATCTGTCTTTTTAGTTTACTCCTCCTGGTTAAAAAACAAACCATAGTAAAGGCAAGGCATGTTTCTAAAGTGTAACATGATTTACAATATTATTATTCAAGCAATCTTACATCTTTTAAGTGTTTTTTAAAAGTTCTCTCTGCTTGTCCAATGTACAGGTTATTGTGTAAGCTTTTGTTGAAGAATGTGCTTTAATATTTAATTCGTTATTTTTTATCTGTTTTCGTTTGATAGAGTAAGATGTGAGCGACTCATTATAATTTTAAAATAAAAACAAATAGACACTTGGCCAATAAAATCAGAGAAAACCTTTATTATTAAAGAGTACATCTAAAAATAGACAATATAAGATAGAAAAACTTAAAACTTAAATTGAACGAAGCGTAAGATAAGGGGCGTCCTCCACCCTCAATTTTTTTATTTTTATTTGGAAACTATTTTAAAAAAGTAAAGTTCGTGTAACCATCTGTCTAAGGTCTATAGCCAAATTCACACTTTGAGTGCAGTACGGCTAAGATAGGGCAATACTATTCTTATTATGGAATATATACGCACAGGGCTGTCGGCCTTCGTTAACTGTCGATTTCTCACTCAAGAGCGTCGCACAGAACCGGCTTGGATAAAATGCATCTCTTGACAGTACGAGTATAATATTTTATATTTTGTATGCAGTAGAATAAAAAGCATTGTAAAATTTATAATCATTAAATACTCCTCCTCCTTATTCGTTGAGCTCTTGTCAGGACGTGGTGAGACTGTAAATATTATTGGTTTGCTGCCTCCATTTGCTGTGATCCTCTGCCATATGGACGGCTTCATGTAGGGATGTTTTTCATGTTTCAGATCTTCCTCCTAATCTTCGGCCTTCTACCTTTCTTTCTACTGTCAATACTTCCATGGTCCCCGTTCTTCTAGCTATAGGGCCGAAATAAATTAGGTATACTCAGTCTTTTTTTAAATACTCCACTTAAGTACTGACAACGAAAAATATTAATTTTTTTGTATAAAACGTTACACCTGATATATAATATAAAAAATAAATAAATTGCGCAAAATAAATTCATAACAAATAATGTTCTATTTATGCAAAATTAAATAATATTCGTAAGAGTGACATTTTTTTATAAAAGTTTCGCTGCACTCGTTTGTGCAGCGGAACTTTTTGCAGCAGAACTGTAAACTTGTTTGTTCTTATTAGTATATAATAACCTCCAAGCATTTAATTTATAATTACAGATGGGCATGGGTGAAAGTTTCTTTGGAAAACAAAACAACACTTTCAGTATTTAGTCCGACTTTGAGCAGAGAGTATAAAGTAGTCTCCCAAATTTAAACCCGGTGAATCATTAAATGGTTGTACTAAACTGGTAGTGTTAAATTTTCTGCATTTTTTACAAAATACGAAAGACTTATTGTAAGTGCTGCTGTAAGGCATACTGCGTTGATGACTGTTAGCATTTACAATATCAAAAAAGAAAAATAACAAAGTGGAACATGGAAATCGACAAAAAAACGTATAATACTGGTGAGTCAAACCAATTCTAGAATATTCACATATAATAAGGTTTTTAGAAGTTCTCCACGGAGAATTGTTCTTCTTTAAACAGGTTTCTGAAAAAAATCAGATTTGTTTGTGAAGAGACGATTGCAATATCATATATATTTGGACGAATCGTGAGTTAATGTTGGCCAATTTGTTAATTACGAATGTTGCGATACCACTATACAAAACAGTCGCGTTATTTTCCTTAAAAGTTTAGGTACTGGTTTTAAAACACTATCAAACGAGGTCTACGATATGTTTTATTTCATGCAGGTTTTTCAAGAGGTTTTCTTTCGGGCACACAGCGAGATTTTATGGCGAATTCCATCTCTCGGATATAGAGGGCGATATTAGTATAATTAAATAACTGTGAGTAATCTCAATTATTATTTAACCAATGAAATGCATTTATCAGTTCAATAAGAGTACGAGCAAACTGTTCGGGTATTGGACTGGGTGCATATAAATTGGGTATTTTTCTGTTGGAAAGCTTTTTGATAGCTTATAAAAAGTTGGAATAGGAATGGGCAAACCGTTTCGCTTTAAGTTAAACCGTTTAATTCTGAGCAACGAAATTTTTTGTATGTAACAAAAATCTCATAATACAACAATTAAGCGCGTTTACAAATACAAGTACTGGGTCACTTCAATTAATAACAATAATGATTTTTAACAGAATTAAAATCATGAAATGAAATTGTACGCAGTTTATTTACCAAAGAAAACAAATCTTCAATAAAAGTCAAAATATAAATCTGAAAATATTTATGTTGAGATTGTGATATATTCACTCTCGTCTTACATGTTATGGAAGCAGCTACACGTACTAAATTCATTATAAAAAAATAGAATAATTACTATCTTAATAGAAATAAGCCACAAGAGTCAGAGTTCCTGGGAATTACTTCAACCAGAAGGTCTCTATTGCCAATATTAGGCTGGTTCTTGGAAGACCAGAACGAATTATTGGCCGTTGTGCACCTATATTTATACTGATCCTAAGTAGGTCATCGTCCCTAGGAGCTCTGCCATTAGAGACTGCACAACAGACAATGCTTAATTTTGGACAGTACTATTGGCTGCAATTAGGTTTGCAATTTATCCAATAGTAAAGCCCGAATTTTGCTATTGGCGACAAGACCATAATCAGTGATACCCTAAAGGTAAATAGGACGTTTTCGGTCTTATTAGACCATCATCTTAGTAAAATGAATATAAAAAAGAGCATGGCACTTGGGGAGTCCCGACAGAAGTGAATACTTCTTATAGCGTTGTTACAATATCATCATCATTCTCTTAGCTTTTATCCCCATGTGGGGTTGGCTTTTCTAATTACATTTCTACATAAGTGTCTGTCTTGGGTCATATCAATATTAATACCTTTTACCGACATGTCCTGTCTAAGCATCCGGCCCCAGGTCTTTTTTGGTCTTCCTTTTCTACTACTTCTAAGAACTTGCAGATTAGCAATTCTTCATATTGGGTGATTAACGTCTCTCCGTTAAACATGACCATACCGTCTTAACCTATGTTATCTCATCTTGGCAACAATTGGAGCCACCCCTAGACTTGCCCTAATATACTCATTCCTAATTTTATTATTTTTTGTCACTCCACTCATCCATTAATTCTCATTTCCGCCACATGCATTCGTTGTTCCTCTTTCTTTTTAACTGTCCATATTCAGTTCCGTACATCATAGCTGGTCTTATGGCTGTTTTATAGAATTTTCTCTTCGGCTTTATTGGAATTTTTCGATTACACAACACACCCCTAACTTCCTATACTGCATGCATCTCCATCTATTTGCCCATTACTCTCTAACACCGACCTTAGATACTTAAAACTATTACTTTTTACAATAATTTCACTATCCAAATATATCCTTATATTTGTACTAACTCCATCTTTAAATAAACATTGCAAATACTGTTTTTTCCTACTAAGTTTTAAACCTTTTTCCTCAAGAGCTTGTCTCCACTGTTCCAGTTTTTGTCCTAAGTCGCTTTCACTATTTCCTACTAACACTAGTCCTAACCTCCCGCACCTGTCCTAACACTAGTTGTTACTACCTCATAGTGTCACTCACAATCTTCACATATTCATCGAGAACTAGTTTCTCATTGAGTGCCCATAACAGAATCTCCCGAGGAACTCTATCATATGCTCTCTCAAGATCAGTGAA
Organism: Diabrotica undecimpunctata; assembly: GCF_040954645.1. Taxonomy (NCBI): domain Eukaryota; kingdom Metazoa; phylum Arthropoda; class Insecta; order Coleoptera; family Chrysomelidae; genus Diabrotica; species Diabrotica undecimpunctata. The sequence goes on along the minus strand of NC_092807.1, from coordinate 121,985,998 downwards.
TACCATATAAGCGTTTGTTTATTTATTCCTGCATTTTTCCATCAACTGCCTTATAATGAAAATTGCGTCTGTTGTTGATCTGCCTTGCATACAGCCAAACTGATTATCGGATATTTCGGTTTCTTCACGTATCCGTCTGTCAATTACTCTCTCCCATATTTTCATGGGGTGACTAAGTAGTTTTATGGCCCTCTAGTTTATACATTGTTGAACGTCTCCCTTATTTTTGTAGACAGGTCCTAATACACTGCTTCTCCATTCGTCTGGTATTTTGTCAAATTTCCATAATTCTATTAAATAGACCTATCAACCAATTTGTCCCAGTCTTTCTTAAGTTTTTTAAAATTAAAAACAGCTCAATTTTTTCTTCAAAAATTTTGTTTAATGATTTTAGTAGTATACTCTTTTTACTACATCCAATATATTTCAGCTATTTTAATAGGCATCATCAGAAAAAGCTACAATGATGGTCATTAGGTATATCTTATATATCATGGGTTTTTTTTACTTACTAAGTGAGGGTGTTTGTTAAGATGTTTTATTGGAAAGCTGTTATTAACTAATTTTCTGTATATATATATATATATATATATATATATATATATATATATATATATATATATATATATATATATAAAGTAGTTAGGTATTATTGACTGACACGTTATGTAAAATAAAGTTTTATTTTAGGGTTGCAGTCATTAATAGGGCAGGAAAGTGAAACTCTTTGTTCTTTATCAAGCTTTCGCAAAATTTATTTGCTTCTTTAGGATATGCTAAAATATGGTATCAGTAAATACAATGAAATTAGAATTAAATAGTATTGTATAAAACTAGTATAAAAACTTACAACGTGAGGTTAATCCATTAAATTTTCAAATTTACAAAACATTAAAACTTAACTTATTAAAATTATATAGTTATCTAAGTACAATATTTTAATTTTATTTAATTTTGTACAAATTCATTATGACATTGTTTATGTTGATGTTTGATTTATGTCCGAAAGACACTCGTTTCTGTTTATTATATTTTTTGTTGTTGATAACTAGCTCTTGATTGTTATTATGGTTACGTACAAAGTGGTGCCAAATATGAATATTTAAATATTTTGAAATTATAGTATTTATAGTCAGAAAATCTAATATTTGAAAATTATAGTATTAATTTTCGTAAGACAGAATGTAATTATAGATATTGCTTAGTTTATCAATATCAGTTTTTTTATTAACGCATTGATATTTATTTATGCATACGATTTCTAAGAATTCTCTTTTATTTAATTGGTTTTCACGTCTTAATATATTAGTTTCATTGAAATTAAATGAATGATTTTTATTAATTGCATGATCTATTAATGCACACGTATTTTTATTATTTCTAAGGTCACTTTTATGTGATGTTAGTCTGCCTATTAGATTTCTAGATGTGTGTCCGATGTATGACTTATCACAATTTTCGCATGGTATTATATAAACTACATTTGAGCTATCCATAATGCTAATAGGTGATTTAGTTTTTGTTTTTTTTGTTTTAAACTCCTGGACAAAATTAACGCATCCACTAGGAAACTAAGTTCCTGTAGCTGGCTGTATACCATGTATCACAAAAAATTTTTATTTCAAAATTTTTAGTAAAAGGTATAAAAATTATTTTTACCTTTTACAAAAAATTTTGAAATAAATTTTTTTTTAATTAACTCACTTTTTTCAATAATCTTTATTTATTGATAATTTACTGTGTACGACAAGTTGCATATGGACCTTGTTTGACAGTGACAGTTGATCTGTAAGCTAATAATAGTCTTGTTTTAACAATAATTTGTATTAAACTTCGTTTTAAACTAAAAGTGAGTTAAACTTTTCATAAAAAGTTCACATTAAAGTAAAGTGCTTGTGAAAAACAAGCTTTTTATTGTGATATTTTTCATCACATGCATGTTTGGAAGTTCATTTGCATAGAAATCAAATAAAAAAATGAGCCGCCAAACAAATTTGTCAATGAAGGAGACAGTGCGAGCATCGACTCTCCTAGATGAAGGATAGATATTGAATGCGATACGTTGCAGGTTTGTTAGGAAGACATTCCAGCATCAGTCGCAAGGTGAGGCGATATAATGAAACAGGGCCGTACCATCGAAGACCAGGGCAAGGGCGAAAACGTTGCACTAATCAAATTGATGATCATTTTTGAGATAACGTGCTCTCAAAGATAAGAGAGTCACCAACAATTTGCTAAAAAATGAACTAGCAGATGTTCGAGATGTCGCGATATCGTCTCGAACAATTAAAAGACGTTTACATGAAGCAGAATTGAGCAACAGGAAACCAGCCAAAAAACACTTGCTTACCAGAGAACACAGGGTTCGTAGATTGAATTTTGCAACATTGCATCAAAATTGGACCATCGATGATTGGAAACGAGTTCTTTTCTCCGGTGAGACTAGAGTAAGCCTAAAAGCTGCAGATGATCGTGAGCGTGTCTGGCGAAGGCGAGGAGAAAGGTTTGCCAGCTGCAATATCTCTCCTAAAGTACCTTTTGGTGGAGGCTCCAAAATGTTTTGGGGGGAATTTGTTTTGAAGCTCTATGAATGCCCATTATTACTTAACCAACATTATTGTCAAACATGTAATGCCTTTTACTCCGTTTCTTGGACCTAATTTTTTATTCATGCAAGACAATGCTCGTCCTCATGTGGCTCGACAGGTTATTGGCTAACTAAATGATGTTGATATTCCATTATTAGAGTGGCCACTTAACAGTCTGGACATGAATCCTATAGAGCATCAATGGGACTACTACATATGAAGTAGAGGAGGACCTACACGGTATTAGTGTTAATCCAGATGCATTTTATTGTGTTACTTTACTGATTTTTTCTTTTTGCAATTTGGAGTTAAGCTAGCTTATTTACGCATTTCCGGCAAAAGCAAATTTATAAATAAACAATAAGGCAAATTAAGGTCATTATAAAGTCATGTTGGACTTATTTGTAGGTGTTTGTTATTATTTCAGTGTAACTTGGTTTTATTTTGTGTTTATATTGTAAAAATATTTAGAATTATTAAAGTGGTGCGTTAATTTTGTCCAGGAGTTTATATATATATATATATATATATATATATATATATATATATATATATATATATATATATTGTTTGTGTACCAGTGTATGTAGCAATTGTAGAATAAAGTTGTAGTTATTTAATAAAACATGGCCCAGAAAAGAAATCGAAAGAACCCTGAAGCTAAATGCAGGGATATGTCATCGCACACCAACGACTATCGAAATTGAATCTCTTTTGTGGTTTTGACAGAGTTACTTCGACAGAGAGAGAAATTCTATTTCACTCGTTTGTATCCATCACTTAAAAAAAATCGATACTTACAGCTATCGTCAGTCGGCCCGCTACCATGCCACTGGATTTGGGTCAATTACCTACAAAAACAAACCATCTCGGATCAGAGCAGCCTAAGAAAAATCTGCTGAGACGATAAGAGTTACATCACTTGCGGCTGTTTTGAATGTTACAAGAATAATATTTTTATTAGAATTTACTTATAAAGGTAAAGAAAAGTGGTTATTAAAAATTTCATTTGCCGTGTAATTACTCGTAAAATAAAAAAAAAAACAATATATTGTACATTTGAAATTTAACCCTTAAGTACTAACATCTTAAATCAATGGCGTAAACACTAACTAACCGCCTGACAGACGGGTTTAACATTTTAGTGGATATTTTTTTTTGTTAAATATTTTAATGCAAAAAAATATTGCGATGACTTACTCAAAGTATTAGTTATCTAAAAAATACAGTAATTAATATAGTTTACCTGTATTTCTTAAAATAAAAAACATTATAACAAGAATGGATCGATTTTTTGTCTACATTTTTACGCCTGAAAAAAAGTGTGATAAAAAGTAAACAAATTAAAGTAACTTGATAAAAATTTATAGTCGGGTTAAGCAAAGAGTAAGAAACATTAAAATAATAAGATTTTTAAAAAATGTTAACATAAAAAGAACTGAGAGTCACTAAATTTGGTAGTGTAGCGCACTCCAAACAAATCTGTTTCGCACATTCCAAGCAAATCGATTTTTGACAATGAAAGCATACATAAGCTGTTCTTCTTTTATTTTTATAGTGACAGTAAGAACAGTACTTTTTTTTCTATTTTTTCCACTCTTACTTCTGGACGCCGTTGAGGTTCATCTATACCCAGTATCTCGCATATGCGCAACTTTAGTTTTCTAGGTAAAGAGGAACTTTCTAGTCTTCTGTTTAGCTGAGGTTGGATAAGTTGAAATGCCAGTTTTTCAATAAAATTGGGCCTCTCTAAATGAGTATTATTTTTAAAAGACTCATAAAGAATATAAGCATTTACTGTACTTAGGTATATCAAACATTCTGAAAAATATAGCCATAGGCGTGGTTTTTTAGTGTCTGTATCCTCAGTGGCTGCGTGATAAGATTATGATACCAAAATTACGGCTTTATTTTTATGTGTTGTGTGTGAAAGTAAAGTGATGTGTTTTGTAAAACCGTAAATTGCCATTCCCACTTTTCGTCGTCTGGTGAATAAAAAGATAGAAGGAATTTTTTTACGATTTTTGCGGAGAGTTTCAATGCAAGTTAGACATTTACTTCTCAATACCTCTACCAGCTCTATAGATGTAAACCAGTTGTCAAAAGTTATATATCTGTTGGTCCCATAGTGAGGAGTAGTTAAGCGCATAACAGCTTGTGTCGGCTTACTGTATCTTTTCTGTTCCTATGTAAGTCTAGTACCGTCAGAATTTTTTCCCGTATATATAAGCATTGAATAAGTAGCTAGTTCGAGCATGAGTACAACACATAATTTTTATAGCATACTTTACGGGCTTACTCGGTATGCACATTTTGAAGCGACATTGACCGCTAAATCTCACTAGCATTTCATCAATACCGGCTGAAGTTCCTATGGTATAGTCTGCCTGACAGTTGTTAATAAATTCACTAAAAATTTCTGACATCGGTGCTGCTGGATCCAACACTGTTCTCTCATTTCTGTCTTCGGGATTGTCAAATCGCAAACATGTAAAAAAAACGCACACCTCTCTTTTGACATAACGCATCTCATTATTTCTCTACCAGTTCCATTAGTAGCAAAAATAGTATTTAAGTTTTCATTGTTTGATTTAAATGAGCATGTAACTGCTAAAAATCCCAAAAATGCGTGAAGTTCTACCATGTCAAGGTCTTTGGGAGGAGGTGAATTTTGATTTTTGTACTCGACTCTTTCTTTGCCGATTTTCACATTCGTCCATTTAAGAATTATATTGCAAATATTATCACTGAATAATAACTTCCAAACTTGCAAAAGGTCTGCACTATCTCCAATTTCAGCTGCAGGGCGTAATCCAGGTAACTGTAAAACTATTTTCTTCTGTGGACGCTGGCCTTTATTTGAAGTAAGAGGATTTTTGACCATTTGTATCTATTTCTACCATATTATATACCAAGGAAATATTTCCTTGTTTCCTCTGGATCGTCTTCTTCACTACTCTTTCAAAATTATCTTCTCTATAAGCCTTTTATACCTCATTTTCATTTTCGAAACTTAAAAGAGAACCGTAGGTAATGCTATACTATGCGGTCTACCGTCGCGTTTGTTTCTACTATAGCTTACAGTCTACCCAGGAATGCGGTGTATACGTTGTATTCGACCAAAAAATCTTTACAAAGTGAAGAAAAAGCATAAATCATAAGAATTTCTATTTTAATTTTACAAATCAATATTTTCAATAAATAAGTCTTCTACATTATGCGTTTTATTCACTTTGTAAAGATTGTTTTTGTTGGTATTTTATACATGTGCGGCTAATCACCATATTCTTTTCTCAGAAGGGTTTGCAAATAATAATGAAAGGCATCTGTGTAGACGAACTACTTATTGCTAAGTACAATAAACATTTATACTAATATTTAAAAATATAAAATAAACTATGCAAATTTAGTTTCTTTATTAATATGTAAATAACACCACAATTTTTTCCCAGGGTATGCACAAATATGAACCCCTCTTTTCAAATAACATGGCCTGGTAGATTTACTTTCATTTTATTTTACATTGATTTTGCTCCAAATGTTTATTGCTTGTGAATAAATATTTTTTTCTACAAGATTTTTCTTGCATCTCATTATTTTGTGCATTAGGTAGATCGCACCCTCGAGGTAGACCGCATACTACAGTAACACCGAACTTTAGTACAATACATACATAATATTTCCAAGAGATTTGACTTACCCTCTATTTCCGATTCCGTTTCGTGATCGCTGTCAATAGCAATATTTCCATCACAAATTGATTCAACTTAGATTAGACGGAACAATTAGACAGAAATCACACTTTGAATCTAAATATCTTTTGAATAATAACCTGCAGCAAACTACTGATCTCAATACTAATAAATAACAACACAACTTGAATAGTCATAAACGGGCGACCTTCAAATTTTTTTAGGTAGGGAGATATCCCACTTTCGACAAGCGATGCCGTCTGAGAGACGGGGCGTTAGTACTTAAGGGTTAAGGTTGTCTTCCATAAAAGTGTCTTGAAGTATTTATGGATAGGTTTATATTTATTTATTGTACTCTAAACTCTGCGTCAATCAAGGTAAATTTAAAAATTAACCTAATAAGACCCAGTGTATGACAAACGTAGTTCCTAGCACCAACATATGCAGAAATATTACAGAATATTGCAATCTTCTACAAGTGGTATAAAGTTTCTTGTACTAGCATCGCAACCCAACTCCTTTTTCGTCTCTTAGTTTCGTTCATAAACATCCAAAGAGGAGTTAGACAAGGTTGTATACTATCACCATTATTATTCAACTTGTACTCAGAGGACATCTTTGCACATGCTCTAGATGAAGCACAAGAAGGAATAAAAGTCAATGGAAAAATCGTGAACAATATCAGGTATGCGGATGATACAGTACTGATTGCTGGCAGTGAAGAAGAACTACAAATTCTGTTAACCAAAGTAGTGCGAGAAGGAGAACTATACGGCCTTAAGGTGAATGTAAAAAAAAATCAAAACAATGGTAATTTCAAAAAAACACACACCAGTTATAAACATACTAATCAACAACAATCTAGTTGAACAAGTGAAAAAGGGTAAGTATCTAGGCTGTTGGATACATGAAACCTTAGACCAAGAACAAGAGGTTAAATGTAAAATAGAACAGGCAAGGAACACCTTCTTAAAGATGCGACAGTTACTCACTACCCGTAATCTTGATTTGTCCCTACGATATCGCATGATAAAGTGTTATATATATAGTGTACTATTACACGGCGTGGAAGCTTGGATGTTAACAGTCAGCTCGTTACAACGTTTAGAGAGCTTTGAGATGAAGAAGTTTTAAGGCGTATGAATAGAGAACGTGAACTCACAGAAATTGTCAAGAAGCGTAAAACGTCTTATCTTGGACACATATTTAGACACGACAGGTATAACTTCCTTCAGCTTATTATAGAAGGAAAAATAGAAGGCAGATGCGGCCCGGGTAGACGACAAATGACCTTGCTGCGCAACATCAAAGATTGGACAGGATTAGACTTTCAAAGTTTAATAAGGAAAGCCCAAAATAGAGAAGACTTTACAGAGTTCATCGCCAACCTTCGCTAAGAAGATGGCACCTAAAGAAGAAGAAGTTTCTTTCGCAACACAACTCAGCTCCAAGGACCCAAGTACAAGGCGTAGATCTTTAAAATCATAAAACATTAATGATTAAATGATTGTTATTTGAACACAAAAACATATATCCAACTTTTACATCACATAAATCATTTCTACGTGATTTTAAACATAGAATAATATAATTCACTAAAAAAGTTTATGTAGATGCGGATTCAACGGACATGAATTTGTTAATAAATTTTGCGAACATTAAGAAAATAATTATTTTTTTGGCTTAAGTACAAGAAAGAAAATAGCTAGTATAATGATTAATCAGAATAATTAAGTAACCTTTAAAATGTTTATTTTCCTGCAAAGTTTTTAAAAAGATAATAATATTATATTTACTGAAAAGATATAAGGCATTCTTTCTTACAAATACGATATCAAGTTTCAATGTAGCGTAAAATATTAATGGATATTGATTATAGCAGTATTTAACTAATAGTATTAAAAAAATAGATAGTATTTAAACTGAAAAACAAGTAAAACTTTAGATAAACAAGAAAAATATGACAGCAGTTTTTTTATTACTATAATGATAATAGGATAATATCACTAATGAAAAATAAATATTTTGTAAAATAACAATTAAAATTTAATGAAATTACATAAATCGTTTATTTCACTTAATAAAAGATAATAAAATAAACAATCAATTGCAAAATTTAAAGAAATTGCAATTGCATAATAAAACCTTACGAACTAAAACTTGAAGTTGCTACATGTTATGTCCAAATAAAAATACATTAGTTACGTGTACATAAAGGTACTGTAATTTCGTAGTTATTCGTAGTTATTCATTAAGGAACTCTTCTACTGAATAATATTGTCTTTCAGATAGATAGACTTTTGTCAATTTACTTAACTTGGGGAAAGATGTTGGAGATTCAAGTTGTAAAAAGGGATGGGTGTAAAGTTTTTTTGTCGAAAATAATATAGATTTCTTTACTAACCCAGTGGACGGGATCGGTAAATAAACATCAAAGGTTAAATTTCTGGTGGGGTAGTCATGATTGGGTCTCTCAAACAGTTTCTGAAATATATAAAGAGTAAAGCGTCAAAATTCTGTGATTTTTGAAGTACCTTTTGCAATGTGTTGTTGTTCTACGACAAAACAGATACCGTATTTTTTTGTAATTTAAAATTTAGATTGGGTAGCTGTACTAAAACTCCAAAAAGAAGAACATATCAAAGACGAGACTCGAACAAAGTGTGTGTGTGTGTGTGAGAGAGAGAGAGAGAGGAGATGGCATTAGACAAGAAATCTTTTTGCCACAGAAAATTGTTATAAGGATGTTTAAATTTTTATTTTAGAATCGTTTATAAACTTGATTAGAATATTATATATAGATTTGTCAGAATAAGATAACAGATTGCTGATGTTAACTGGTAGGCTAATATTGAGATCAATTAAACCTAAATATAGGCTTCGAGTCTGTTCGCTATGATTAGGACAATCGAAAAATAAGTGGTTCAAATCTCCGACAGATTTACCATCACAAGGACAGAAAGGAGTTTCATAGATTCCAATCCTATGTAGATGCTCTGGAAAGAGGCCATGGTTAAGTTTTAACCGGGTTATTAACGAAGAATGTACTTTATTATAGTTAAAATTAAAATGGGGAATATTTTTTGGTAAGCATGGATGAATAGAAAAGTAATGGTTTCTTAAAGTCTTCTGAACCTCTTTATATTTTGACATCCATCTTTCCCTGCCAATACTCCTGATAATAGAAAAAAGATCTTTAAAGTAGTAAAAATTTGTAATTTTGGATATCTCAGATGTATTTTTTGCCATACCATCCACTAATTCGTTTCCAATTACTCCATTATGTCCTTTAACCCAGAGTAAAGGAACTGTTTTTTTGTGAATTTTAGATCATGTAATAATTTTTGATATCAAGTATAATGGAGTTCTGAAAACTATCCAGTGGATGGCTACGAATAGCTTGTAATACTGCCTGAGAATCTAATACTATTACGCTGTTCTCACATATTAGTGACACACCAAGTTAGTGCTTTCTGTATAGCAGCCGAATAGAACAACATTCAGGAATCCGATATTTCTCAACATAATTGCTGTTTGAAACAAAAAAACCAGTACTTTCAACAGTTTTTGAACCACCTGTTTAAATTATTGTTAAATCTTCCCCTAATTTGCTTAGTATGGATTTGAATATCATATTAGTTAAAATTGGCAAGCCTTAATAAGAGGGCACTATAATGGTTGGTTTGTCTATCAGAACTTCAAAGTCTTGTATGTAAAAAGGAAATTTTGGTAGCTGTAATATATAAGATTGAAATGAATTCGTATCGATGAAAGATTCTGCAAGAGGAGGAGAATTCTTTATTCTCCAATAAGAATTTGTTAAATTTTCTGTCAAAAGTAAACCTAGAACTCGAACAAAGAAAAATATGTTATTTTAGAAGATGCTAAACTAATTTTCTTTGAAACAGATCTTATTGCATAGCACTCTGAAGCTACTTTCTTACTTAACAAATCGATATGAAGGGACTATTTAAAATAACTGTCCATAAAAATACCAAGGAATTTTACAGAATCAAGGATACTGATCTGGCTGTTACTAAGAACACATGTTGAAGAGCTCGTTAATAGTATAATGCTAGTGTGAAGTGAAATGTCGATAGCAATTATAAGTAAACTGTATACCCAAGCTTAATCAAGCCATTCAGAGCGATGCTGGGAATATTTCAACAATTCACCCATATAAATTACCATCACTTTTGTACTCATTTCGTCCAGTAAGGACGATAACAAAACAAATATACGTAGACGGTTGGGTTTGGATTTAATTTGAGTCTCTTACCATCCATTATCTAACACGTGTTTCTGGTAATTACTATTTAAATGGGAATAAGCCACAATTAAAGGTTAAAGTACGTTTATTGACGATTTATTTATTTATTTCTTTATTTGTATTTTGAGAACGATTTTTGAAGTGGAAATAAAAACGTCAATAAACGTACTTTAACCTTTAATTGTGGCTTATTCCCATTTAAATAGTAATTTGAGAACGATTTCCGAAGTGGAAATTAAAACATCAATAAACGTACTTTAACCTTTAATTGTGGCTTATTCCCATTTAAATAGTAATTACTTTAAAATACCACAAGAAAATAGCTTCAGAACAATACGTGTTTCTGGGTCTACCCGTCATGAGAGAGACTTGTAAGAAGACTCAAACCAAACCAAAATGCACTGACTACTCTGACAATTATAGAAAAAATGATTACCAGAGTATGCTACTAGAGACATCTAGTGAGGAAAGATGAAGTAAAATGTGTCGATAGCAATTAAAGTAAATTGTATACTCACGCTTAATTAAGCCATTCAGAGCGATGCTGGGAATATTTCAATAATTCACCGATATAAATTACCATTACTTTTGTACTCATTTCGTCCAGTAAGGACGATAACAAAATAAATATACGTAGACAGTTGGGTTTGGATTTAATTTGAGTCTCTTACCATCCATTCTCTAACACGTGTTTCTGGGTCTACCCGTCATGAGAGAGACTTGAGAGAGAGAAGACTCAAACCAAATCAAAACGCACCGACCAGTATAACAATTATAGGAAAATTTTTCATCACTTACACTCTCAACAGAGAGTAATAAAGCATCTTCTACTCATCCTGATTCTCCCCCACAATGTAAAATACAAATTCTCTTTTCTCTAGAGGGAGGAACATTGGTGACGCAATTTTTACTACCATCGATCAATATTTTTGAAAACTTAGACTCTCCAAATCATCGAACCTCCACTTTTTTAAACGGCTGGATTCCATAATTGCCTGCCGTTTATTTACTGTTTTAAACATAAAACCATTAAATTTTAAAAACCTCCAAAAAGTAGTTTCATGACACTCGGGGATTATTTTTTTGTTTCTTAATTCACTCAAAGGTTTATTTAAAGTTGGTAAGTTATTCACTGAATACATAATGATATATTGTTTCCCATATAGCTGATAAATGAAAATTCGGTAATACTCGATGGCACCAGAATCCTCTCGTTTTTTTTCGCCACACTGGACCGTCTTTTATAAGTTCGTACACAGTGGATAGTGGCACTTGTGTCAAAAAAACCGTCTTTTTGATCGCCGTCTGATTTAACCGTCGTTGAAAGAAGACCTAAGAAAAAATATGTAATTTTACTTTTTAAAAAATTCTGCTCGGAATTCTGTGTTTTTTATGAATTAATTAATCGGTAAATATAATTAACCTTCCTAATACCGGGTGGGGCGAATTCTCTACAGATCTAACGTTTTTATTAATATCTCTAATTCAGTTTAATCAATGGCTTTGACGGTTTAGGACATTGGTAGTTGATGTACTAAGAGTACAAAGAAGTAGTAAAACCCAAAATATCGCCAACAGAAAATTAAATATTCTCGTCGGATTTCGTGGAAATATGGGGCGAGATTTCGCCCCACGTGGTATCGAGTGTTTTCACGTTCTACAAATCTGATTTTATCAGTTTAGACGAAAGTTTTGGGAAATGGTTACTTATGACTGTACTAATTACTTGCTATGATGTGCAGTTGCATTATTTACATACAAGCAGTTGATTGTTATATGTTTCCTTTATATTTGAAATTCCATTCTTGCTATTACACTGTGGCAACTTTTATAATTCCCCTATTAGCATATTTTTGTTTAGATTCTTCGAAGCATCACTTTCTAGTTGGGATTGTCTCTCTAAGAATTTGTAAAGTGCAATTAGCCCTAAGTACGTCGGATATCTGATAACTGCTAAAATTACCTGTTTATTTGGTGAGTCTCTAAATGTGACTCTTTAATTTTTAATTTGTTGAATTGGTACTAAACAAAGTATACAGAAAATAAAGAGTTAAAAAAATTATAAGATTAAAGAGATATACAGAATCCTTGCGCTTAAAAGTGAACCAAACTACTGGGGGGAGAAGTACCCACATGGTACTGGTTGTTTTAAAATTCACCCGATTAACGAAAGACTAAGAGTGACTATGCGTTACAGCATCAAGGGAGTACAGACATTTTGTGCTTGATATCGGCCCAGTCTCTTAATCTGGGGAATTCCATCCGAATTATCTTGCAACGGATAGTAAGTTAAACCTCTGCTATATAATAACTATTATATAACAGTCTAGGATCTAGTAACAGGATTTAAAAACTTTTAATTTTTAATTTAAAAATCCTATAATTATTAATTAATTAATGACTGACTTCATTGTGCAGTTCCCATCAACTGATTAAAACCAATGCCAATGATATTTTGTATTATGTAAATTCTCTCACTTAATTAATGTTACAGCTCTCACTTAATTAACATTATATATTTTGTTTCTACTCTAACTTAATTAATTTTATATTTATGTACTATTAAAATTTTTAATATTAATTTTGGTTTTTGATTTAGTTGTTTATTATTTGTTTTATGTTGTTTTTAGCTTGCAGTTTTATTAAAACAAAGACTTATGTACTGGAGCCTGATGATGAGGCATATATTGTAAGCCTCAACACCGGTAGACAAAACTTAACACCAATAAAAAGCTACTTAAGATTGTGAGTGTTACCGTCAGTGTATACGTCAATATTATGGACTCATATTTGCAACACTTTCATCATTTGATATCAATTATGCGCACCTTGAATTATATTTTAAACACTTTACTTTTGACTGATAAGCGAATATAGCAAAATTGTGGATTTTAGACTTGTTATTATTAAAAATTAAAAATTAAAACCTAATTAATTGCAGAAAATATTGATTTTTGCTCTTTGTCAAGAAGCTTATTTCTGTGTATATATAGTGAATGAATAGGATTACCAATTTAATAAAGATCGAGAGTAGGAGAAAGAAATTAAAACTGTTAATAAAATAAGCTATGTATTAGCAAACAACTATTAAGTATATCATGCCTTTAATTCATTTTTTTTTTCCGATCGGCCAGCTTTGGCTTTAAAAGCGGCAGACCCATTCTCATAAAAGCCAAAGGATATTGGAAATTTTACGGCAGTGTTTTCGTCTAATATTTCACGTGTCTTCATATACGTCGAAATGTTCCCTACTTATTGATAACGGCTATTTCTAATGGATGAATTCAAACGAAAAGAAAAGTGCTTTTTTTGTTAATTTGTTTGTTCCTCTACTTATTAATTAAACTAACTTAAGAATTTAGTTTACAAATATAAATATTCATGAAATCAATATTTTAAAATAAATAATATCCTTTAGAAAAAGACTGTGGTAATTTAAAATACAGTGATGAGTGCCTTAAGAACCGGCAAAATAACGCAAAAGAGAGAAAATATAATACGTTGTGAAATAAAAAGAGATGAAAGTAGTATAGGTAGAAACCTATAATTAACATTATAAATCGATAGTCTCACACCTTTAGACGTTAGCTTCGAGCTAAATCACCTCGGTCATAATTATTATGTGTAACTTATGTGTGACGTATTTCCATTTTTTTTTCACCTAAAGTAAAAACTGATTGACCACAATAAAGCAAAAATGTGAATAAAATAATTTAATTAATAGTAATTATTTAATCTAAAGATTTCAATTATTAACCAAGAATAATTTCTATTATGATGTGAGGAGTTCCATACACTCTTGTCACGGAATAATCACTATCCTTCGTGGATTAGTGGTAAGAATTCGACAAAGACGTCGCAGACGATTAGAGTTCAGAACCCACACGTGTTTTTTTTTTTTTAATAATTTGAAATTATACAGAGATTGTTTTGCTTTGAATCGTTAAACATTTATGTCAGTCGTTACTAGTATTAGAAGCGTTTAAAGTTAAACACAAATATCTTATTGAAAAAAAAGTATCGCCGTACTTTCGAAAATAAAGTAAAAATTCTTCAAAATTAAAAGAACGTTTAAAGAATGTTTAAATAAGTAAAAATTCTACAAAAATAAAAAAAATATTGTAAATAAACGTATTTACAATATGTTTAAATAAGCCTTCATTAGCAGCAGAACAATATCCCAAACTGTCACTGAAGAAATATAAAAGTTTGATGGATCAGAGTTCAAGTCACGATATTCTCATGCAAGCTCTCAGGGTTCAAATCCCCCATGAAGGTTTTACTTTTTTAAAAATTTGAAATTATGCAGACATTATATCGTTTTGCTTTAAATCACTAGACATTTATTTCAGTTTTTATTAGAAGTGTTTATAGTAAAACATGAAAATCTTATTGAAAAAACAATGTCGTACTTTCGAAAATACAGTAATAATTCTTCAAACATAAAAGAACGTTCTAAATAAATGTACTTCCAAAAATATTTAAATACGTAGAAATTCTATAAAAATAAAAAAAAAATTATTCTAATGAAATGTATTTACAATAAATGTTCGAATAAGCCTCCATTAGCAGCAGAACAATAACCCAATCTATTATAAAAGTTTCGTCTAACATTAGTTAATGTTTCTGGACTAATACCTCTCATTGAATCAGAGATCTTTTCTCTTAATTCTTGGAGAGAATATGGCCTATCGTCTTCAATTCCATATAGCTTGGACTTGATATATCCCCACATAAAAAAAATCACAAGGTGCAAGATCAGGTGATCTTGCAGGCCAAAAAATATCTCCGTGGCCACTAATCAATCGATTAGGAAAAGTCGCACTGAGATACTCACTGACGATGCGAGAATTATGTGCGGGACAACCATCGTGTTGAAACTATATGGAATCGAAAGGTATTGGTAAATTACGAAGGGCTGGGACAATTTGATTTTGCAGAAGTTCCAAGTATTTCCGCCCAGTCAACATACCGTCTATAAAAAATGGACCAATGACATGATTCCCTATTATGCCTCCCCAAACATTTACTTTTCGAGGACGCTGGGTACGAGCGGCATAAATCTGACGAGGATTTCCTTGAGACCAATACCGAGCATTCATTGAATTGTGACGGCCCTGCAATGAAAACGTACATTCATCGGTGAACAAAATGTTCTCTAAAAAATGTTCATCTTGATGTGACATTTCCATTGCAGTTTGACAAAATTCTAAAGTTAGTAAAAAAATTACGTATAATAGACTGAATTGTTGATCGTGCTGGAGCCGGCCTATTTGGAAACATATTTGCAAATTGTTGTCTAATCATGTTGTCTGATACTCCATTCACATGCCAGACAACAATTTGCACTTTTTCCTCGACCATTAAAACCATTTTCACGAATTGTTTTTTCAATAAAAAGTTTCTGTTTACCGTGCAAAAACACTTCTCGGTATGTTATTATTTTTGATGGCTTGATGATTTGGTTAGCTGTAAAGCAGGCAGCTGTTCGCGCGTATCCATTACAATGTTGTTAATTGTTTTGAAAATCATTACCTGTACAGAGGAATTGATATTAACACTGAGAATTTAGTGATGGATTTGGCATTAAACAGTCTTAACCGGATTATTTTGCAATCACAACTGAAGACTGTAAAACTGAAATTGAATTATTTTGTATTTCTATTTTTTAACATTGGAATAGGAATAAATTGTAAATAATGAGTTTTTCGAAAACCTTTTACCTAATATGTATCATATTTTCTATTTTTTTTTTATTGACTAAAACAAAAATTTTATCCTTGGTGTGAATTGAACCTCCAATCTTCTTGTCACTTGACCACGTCTCTAACTATAACGCCAATTCCACACACAATTGTTTTAGGATAGAACATACCTACCTTTAGTTTAATCAAATATTTCAGTTAAGTTATTTTTATTATTAAATAAACCTAAAAATTAATAATTTAAAATCGCTAATAATTAATATTTTTTACCATAATATATCTTAATTTATTCAATCATTTATACTAACATCAGAAATTATTAAAATAAAATATTTTCGAGGTCATCCGTATAATTATGACTGAAGTGAAATAGCCACGTCAAGAACTAGCTTTATCTCATACTATCTCACAACTTAATCTGTCTTCTATCCTTTCCGCTATTTTGCCGGGTGGTAAGACACTCATCACTGTATATCATTTTACAGGACAGGATTTTTAATATTTGAAGCAAAATGTAAAATCCAATAGCAAAGTAAAGATATTTATTGTTTTAGCTGATAGGAAAACATGCTAAATGAAAGTAAGTTTTAGAATTTTATAAAAATATATCTTATAAAGAATTACACACTTCATTTTGCCTTGGTACTGCTTTATTCTAAAAAAGAGTTCTACAGGGTGTCCAGAAACTCTCGTGACAAACGAAGACCAGAGATTCCTCAGATAATTTTAAGACAATTTAACCAAATTCACCTAGTCCGAAAATGCTTCCTAAGGGAGCTAGAGCTCTTTGAAGATGGCGCCTTGTAATTAGTTTTTGTTAAATACCTCCAGAACACTTGTATTTAGAAAAACGAAAACTAATACAATTATTTATCCTCCGGAGTTAAATAAATTTCATTAATTGCGAATTTCTAGTACTAATCATAGGCGTCCGTTTTGGGTTTTTGTCTTCACCCTTTAAGCATGCGTGATACCAGATTATTAAGTTTTTAGGTATTTTAGTACTAAAAGGTTACTCTAAGTCGATAGGATACACCGTTTTCTAGAAAAATCAATTTGAAAATTTTTCGTTTTTTCGTCATGAAAGTTAAATTAATAGGTACCTTAATTAATTTAATAAATTTGCTTTTGTTTCAATAAATTCAGCATAAAATTCGTAAAAAAAGTTTGGGGAAAGTAAGCAAAAAGTTTTTTAAAAATAAAGTATTAATTAAGATGAAACGAAACTAACACAAAAGAATAAGTATTAAAAGTAGATAGTTACAAAATAACCTTGATGTTGATGACCATTAGTCTATATGCATAAATTTGTCCTCTTGCTGAGAGAACCCCGAATTCTTGCAAAAATTCCAAAGTTATTTCCACATTCGTTGCAAGCATCTTGTATTCTTAGCCAGAGTTGTGCACGATTTTATATCGGAATCGAATAAACATAATAATTGCACGAAATAAAATCCGGCGACCTTGCTGGCCAAGCAACTGGACAGCCTCTTCCAATCCAGTGGTCCTCGTAGTTATTATCAAGAAAGTCTCGTACATTTTTGCTAAAGTGGGTCGGACAGCGGTCATAAGTTTTGCCGAATATTTAAAGACACATCATCTGTCATCAGCACTATTCAAATGAGTAGGTAATTCCACAAGCCCAAGTAGATAGTCGTTTACTACTCCTATCCAGATGTTTATACTAAACCTATGCTGACGCTTAAATTCTTGAACAATGTGGGGATTTTCACCAACGTACGAATAATATTGTGCATAATGCACATTAAAAATTCCATTTTTTGTAAATGTAACTTTGTCGCAAAACAAAATGTATCTGAAAAAAATCATCTAGTGAATTCTTTACGAGCAGGAAAATCTCCTTGTATCAGTGCTTGTACAGTAGCAGTGCTTTACAAAATAAAAAGGATATAAATTGTCGTTGTGTAAAATATTTCCTACGGAAGATTTTAAAATTATGGAATACTTGACAGATAGTCTTTGACCGCTAATTTCTGGATTTTCCTCAACTTCCATTAAAATAGCATCTTCATGTGCTGCTGTTACATCATTATGTCGCCCTGTTTCATTATTTTTTGGGACTACTGAACCTGTTTCTCTTAATCGTTGATGAAGAGCTGTAAATCTTGAGTGTGTGGAATCACGATTGGGAAATTGTTCAGGGTATCAGGGTATAGAGTAAGAGTACCTTTGAGTACAACAATACTTAAAAACTTAATAATCTAGTATCACAAATGCATAAAAAGTAAAGACAAAAAAGTTATGAGTTAAAATAACCGTAGACCTATCCAAAACGGACATCTATGATCGATACTAGAAATTCGCAATTAATGAAATCGATTCAACTCTGGAGGATAAATAATCGTACCAATTTTATTTTTTCTAAATAAAAGCGTTCTGGAGGTATTTTACAAAACTAATTACAAGGCGCTATCTTCAAAGAGCTCTAGTTCCCTTAGGAATTTTCGCACTAGGTGAATTGGGTTAAATTGGTCGGGTTAAACCTCCACCCAAACCACGTCACCATCGACGGTATAAATAAACCGTCCTCTGTTCCCATTAGTAGTAATGCATTGGTTAGTGATAAGTGTAGTAGTGTCTGGGGGCTCGGGAGTCCTGAAGAAGACATTAAAGATGATATCGAAAGCTTTGCGTAATAATAGTCGACGCGGTTCAATGGGGAAGACAAGTCAGTATCATTCTTTTGTTGATTTCTAGAAGTAAGAAGCCAGATTTATGTATTAATTGTCCCAGGTATACATACTCGCCTACCGTTTTTGTGCAGTATTGTTTATTATTACATCTTGGACATCCAGTAGCTCGTTGTACATGGTTTTGTTTTTGTCAAGGTCACTTTTAGGCCAACTTCTCCACTAGCTGCATTTAGGTCGCTTATAAGTTCTTTCCAAAACCAAACACAATAATACACAAGAGAGATCAAAGAACTGCATTTACAAAATACCTTGTAAATGCAACAATATTTGTTTAGACGAAACCTCAAGACCACTAAGTGTAAGATAAAGAAAGAAACATGAATCATACATTAAAAAATAGTGACTTATTATTTATTATGTAGCAGTTGTTTAAATAATTTGTATTTATTACATTACAAATAATCACCTTAATTGAATAAACCAAATGTTTAATGATTTTAAATAAAAGTAAATAGTTTTTTAAATATTAATTTTCATAAAGCTAGAGCTAGCCATCTCGAATTCTCTGTGATTAATATTTCTCATATAAGATTATGGTCCTCAAATAAAGAAAGTCTATGGATTCTAATTTGGAGGACTTTGTGAACTAGCCTCATTGTAATTTTTCTTTAGTCTCGGTGGAATTGAAATATAAAGGATTATTAGAGTAAGAGCAATATTACTACTGAGAACTCTTTGATCATTTGTATTATTAACTTATTCTCTTTTATCATTTAATTATTAAAAAATGTTACTATTTTCCTTAGTAAAAGTCCTTAATATCTTTTCAGTATGATTTGTAATTGGGTTATAGAAAATGCTTAAATGTAATTTAGGTATAGATACCTAAATATAGGTAATAAATAATTTAAAAAATATTATCGAATAAGGCAATTGTAGCCGTTATATTCATAGATATTCAATGATAATGTCAATCAGATTATAAAGTTATATATTTTTTTATTAAAATTATATAATTTTATACGATACATTTCAATAGAGAGATATTGCAATATGTTTCAACAATTCACTTACATCAAGAAACTCTAAGTAAAACACGAAAAATTTATGGAATGCTCAGATATTGGAATCAATATGCCTCTGTTAGAACAGTTACTGGTGATACCGAAATTAACACATTGGCTGCCACCATAAGAGTGTTAGGTACGTTCACCAGGTGCCAAAGTGAAAAATGCTTACAAAACAATATTTATTCATACAAATGGTTAATAATACAATGTAAGTTTACATTCTTACAAATTTTTTTGGAAAAAATAGCAAGATCACGGGTGATCCTAATGGCACTGCACTAACATATTACACACGTATGTGCCACTAGTATCACCGGTGATCGTGAACAACTTAATGCTTTTTAGTGAAACATGTCACACAGTAAAATTTTTCACACAAACAGTACAAAATGTAGAAACAAGTTTGGGTTTCTTTTGAGCTTCTTTGCTGCCTTTTGTTGCAACTGTTTCAGTGTAACATTGGTTACAACGTTTTCTCTTCTTCCTATTGTTTGTAGTTTTGGCGTCAACTGTAACAAGCATATGCTTTACAGTAATAATAGGCTCAGGCATCGGACTGTAATTGACTAAACTTAGGATTAGCATTTCCCGAAATGAGATAACTTGTTGTTTTGGTGTGTTGAAGGAATTATATATTATTAAACTATTGATGACAGCCGTATTCAATAAAACTTCAATTGCAGCTTTATGATACCAGCAAACACTTTTTCTCAGAGGTGAGAAATAGCTTGCGAGTTGATCTGAGACATCAACACCGTTTTTTCCTTTGTTGTAGTCTATAATTGCTTCAGGTTTAATTATAGCTACACCATCTTTCTTATGTTTACCTGTCTCTTTCATGTCGATTCCATGTCTGGTCGTCAAGAAGAGGACATCACGTTTATCGTGCCATTTGCCTATTACAATGCCATCACGATGTTCCTTTCCAATTATCTCTCCTTTTTTTAATTTTGCGGAAAGTATATCTTCTGGAATATATTTTCTATTTTTACGTAGTGTCCTTAATAAGTGACTATTAGCATCTAATAATTATTGTTTTGCTAAAGGCACAGACGTATAGTAATTATCTGTTATTAAAACTCCTCCTTTTTGTAGATAGTCTTTTGCTAAATATAGTACAATTTTTCCCGATAAATCCTGCCCTTTATTAGCCATTTTTCCGGTATACATAATCATTTTTAGAGTATAACCTGCAGGATTACATAATTTAAACAGTTTCAAGCCGTAGCGGTGACGCTTTGAAGGTATATATTGTTTGAAAAGTAGTCTTCCTCGAAAGGGAATCATACTTTCATCAACAAATAGTATTGAGCCAGGATTACATTGTTGGGCAAAACGTAATTGTGGCATTTCAAATAATTTTCTAATTTTATGGCAACGATCGTTTGGTAAAGCAGCCGTGTTATCAGCAAAATGCAAGAATATCAAAAGAAGCTGAAATCTGTTTCTAGTCATTAC
Source organism: Diabrotica undecimpunctata (assembly GCF_040954645.1). NCBI lineage: Eukaryota > Metazoa > Arthropoda > Insecta > Coleoptera > Chrysomelidae > Diabrotica > Diabrotica undecimpunctata. Next base: position 121,964,561 of record NC_092807.1, on the reverse strand, counting down.
AGAAGAAATAAAAGTAAAATTATACAATGGTGACTTACTCCAATAATCAGCAATTTTGGGAAGCTTGACAACTCCCATATACATAATACAACCCAGAAATTTTAAAATTTCTTCTTTATTGGTAGGTTTCCATGCATGAATTCTGGATAATCTGCTATAACGTTGTGCATTTTTTACTTGCGCAGCATTTCTGTTAGTCTCGTCTACAATAAGTTGTAAAATTTCATCATCGATCAGTTTCCTGTACCTATACATGAAAAGGAGTTAGTTCGGTTCTATTTTGAGAATACCTATCATCATAGACATATGATTCATTACCAGGAAACTGTATATCGAGACGTAAATAAGTACAGTCAACTTTGTACCATTCATCGTCATTATTTTGCTGGTCGTTAGATTTTACCGATTGTCGTGCATTTTCATCTAATAAGCTTGAATCACTGTTACATTCATCTTCTATATCAGATTCTTCTTCGTCACTCGGGTTGTACTCTGAACCGGATAACACACATTCATCAGAATCCTCATCTAACAATTTGAGCAACTCCGCCTCTGTCAACTTTTTATTTTTATTTGGCAGACGCTGCATTTTACTTGTACTTGGTAAATTATCCATGATCTGAAAGACAAATTCCAATTAAAAAAAGTAACTTTACTATCACCATTTTTCATTAATTAAATGCAAGCAAAAACATTTGAGGTTATGTAAAATAAATACTGTAATATTTTGTTTATCCTTACAAATATTCAAGCAACAAGATTTTAAAACGAATAAACTACATATACTTACTTCATATAATTTTAAATTCACCAAAAAAACTGCTAATTCCGTAGAAAAACTTGATAATAAATGCCACTAATCGTTTCTACAACGCCTTATTATCAACTGTAGTTACAAGCTATTTACGACATTATCGCGCCTAACAAAATAACATAAGCTAGCTATGGGTTCCTAGTGTGCCACAGTAAAACTAGTTGAGCGTCCTCACAGTGCCGACCGTTATAATAATTCTGAAAGTTAAATACGCACAAGTAACACCGGTGATCCTAATGGCACAATTGTAATCTGTTAGGATCGCCGGTGATCCTTGTTGCAGCCAATGTGTTAAGAATATTCAAAGATGAGGTAGACAGGATTGAATTTTATCCCCTCTGAATTTTAACTTATATTCAGAGAAAATCTTTACAAATGCCTTACATGGCGCACATGAAAAGTATAAAAGTAAATGAAAAAATTATCAACAATATCTGATACGTCGCATAGTAGAGCGAAAACGCTAAAAAACGCTTAAGAATGATTAAATCCTCAGGAGATTGAAGTATAGCCTCGAAATTTGGCAGACTTGTTTGTGTTACCAAGTAGTTGGATAATATATATTATGAAACGAATTCGAGGATAATGAAATGTTCAATGTACAAGACAATTTTGTCAAGTAATAGAACTCAATATTTTTCAAAAAAACTGTGCGAGGTATCATTCGCACCGTTTGCTAACCGTCTGCCGTAGATGTACTCCCAAAACCTAACATAGATATCTCCTACCGAAATAAACTCCTTTACACTCTGGATACTGAGTTTTCCCAATGCAAGTATAAATTATTGGTTCTACTTACAGATCCTGTTGCTATCAAACCTGCTACCCTCGTCTCCGTCAGCGTACAACAAACCAAAACTACTTCCCACTTTTCTTTTAAATTTTACACTTTCGAAAAATAAGATTATTTTCTTTCTCAACAAAAACTTAACACTTAAAAAAACCCGGTAAAACCTTTCGGTATATAAACTCTCTCGACTTTGATCTTATTAGTTTTATGACACAGAAACGGATGATCTCTCCTCTTCTTTCAAATAAGCTTTCAACCACAAATTCCCTTTTTAACTCTCTCTCTATCTCTCTCTCTCTCTCTTAATCAAAGTAAACCACCCAAAATTCCAATTCTTTCCTTCTCTGAGATATCCCAATTACATATTTTGGTTTTTTCCTTCAACAATCAAACAAAACCTGTAGCTTGTCATTTTGATTTTCCAAACCATTGTTAACCTTCCTTCGTTCGTTGAATATGTTTGAAACAAAATCATTCCAATCCTACTTAACTTAACTTTCATACTAATGTCTTAATCTCTATTTTAATTACAATCTAATATTTGTTTTTTGGATACACAAACCACTTTCACCGGAAAGAATCTTTTAATATGCACTGAGAACTTGCTTATATCTAGAAATACAATACCTACACACACACACACACACATATATATATATATATATATATATATATATATATATATATATATATATATATATATATATATATATATTGAGATAATATTAAATATAGGAGAAACGAAGGTAATCTATAGTGTATTTTTATGTATGAGAGAGTAATAAAACAATAAATTATGTATGCAAATCCCTAAACTGTTGATACGGGTGACTCAATGAAAAACAGATATTTGTCAACAAGTTTACAAAAGTATATAGGAAAACAATTTTAAATTGAGTATGACCACCAGGTATAAAGGTTGGAGCAGAATAGAATACAATAGTTGTGGGGCTTACTAATCCCTAAATAAGGTTGCCAGTGTCGGAGTGATGGAGGTTAACAGGTACTAATGAATTTGCAAGAAATGTAAGATGTTTATTTTATTCGTTATATATAACCAATAAAAGTTTAATAAGTACCTACCTATTTGCAAAATAAAGTTTAATTCTTTAGATAAAATAAAACGTTTTATTTTATCTATTTGCAAAATAAAGTTTAATTCTTTGCCTATTTGCAAAATAAAGTTTAATTCTTTAGATAAAATAAAACGTTTTATTTTATCTGAAATGAGTGCATTCCACGAAGTAAGGGTTTCAACAATCAAACATTTAATTCTTTAATTCCAGGAATCTACGACAGTAATTGACTAGATAATTACCTTCTAAACTTATTCCACAGAAAATGTGATAGTGGGTTTTTCCATTTTGTATATAGGAAGGTCCAAGTGGCGTATTCAAAATTCTTAACAGTTCACTAAAAGTAGGTACTTCAGTTGCAGGGTGCAGTTTATTGTGTATACTAGTGTTATGGAAAATTTGGAAGTGCCGTGTAAACGCCGAAAAATTGGTCCTCTAACAGTTAATGAAAAAACATTAATATTTAATTGTTTTAAATCATTTACAGACAAACGTTTATGTGAAAGTGTTGATGAGACCGTTGAGTTAGTTAGCAGTACACTTGGTGTTGGGAAATCTACAATTTACAGAGTTATTAAAGAAGAGAAATGTGGTAGTTTTCAAATGCCACGTAATGATCCAGGGAAACCAAAATTTCAAATAGAATATCATTTTAAAGAAGGACTTCGACGGAAAGTGCATGAATTCTTCTTTAGACAAGAATTTCCAACATTGGATAAAGTTCTTGTCTCAGTTCGAGATGATAAGGATTACCCAGAAATGAGTCGAAGTACGTTATGGAAACTTTTAAAAGAAATAGGCTTCCGCTGGAAAAAGAATCCCAGAAAGTCTATTTTATTAGAAAGAAGCGATATTGCCATATGGAGAAGACATTTTCTAAGAACCATAAAGGAAATGAGAAACCAAAAAAGAAAAATATTTTATCTTGATGAAACATGGATCAACACCATAGGAGGGTCATACACCAAATAAATTTTGGCAGGATGAAACTGTTACAAGTCAAAGGCACGCTTTTGTAAATAACTTATCTACTGGTTTAAACCCACCATCAGGAAAGGGACGCAGGCTGATAATAGTACACATTGGCAGTTCAGACGGTTTTGTTGAAGGTGGTTTATTATTAACTTTTGAATCAACTCGTACCGGTGACTACCATGAAGACATGAACGCTGATGTCTTTCAAGAATGGTTCGAACAAATGATAGATCTTCTTCCTAAGAACTGTGTAATAGTAATGGATAATGCAAGTTATCACTCCAGACTTATAGAAGGACTGCCCACAACCAAGTGGTTAAAAAAAAACTTGCAGAATTGGCTGAGTTCAAAAAATATTAAGTACCATCCCGGATCTATAAGAAAGGAACTTTATTCGTTGTGTGCCCTTCATAAAGAAAAATTTAAAAAATACGAAATTGATGAAATTGCCAAAAATCGTGGAATGACAGTACTTAGATCCCCACCATATCATTGTGAATTAAACCCGATTGAACTGGTATGGGCACAGATAAAGAGTGAAGTTTCAAGAAAAAATACCACTTTTAAAATTCATGATGTTAAACAGTTGTTTTTGGAGGCCGTAAATAATGTAAAACCTGAAAACTGGGAAAAGACAGTAAATCACACTATTAAAGAAGAGGAAAAAATGTGGAAGCTGGACAATATTACTGATAAAATGATCGAGCCAGTTATTATAAATCTTGGTTCTGAAAGTTCATCTTCTGAATCTGATTTGGATTTGTAACAAGTAGCAGTAAGTTTTATATTAATATTTTTATTCATCTATTTAACATACCTTAGACGGTTTTAAAAACTCTTTTTCTCTTTTGTAATTTTTAAAAATTTAAAAAAATCAATTTTTTAAAACCCTTTTTAATGTAGGCCAGTCAGTTCTAATATAGTGTGTGATAAAAGAGGTCACTTTTGTTTACATATACATAACACTTTATAACACTGAAATAATTCATTTATTTTTTACAATTATTCAAAGTAATTTTTCAATTAATCTTGAGCACGCCCATGGAGTGGTCGGAGCTACCAGTTAAAATTATGCTAATTACTCTCTCGTTCATAAAAATAAACTATAGAATGAACTTAAATAGTGATTAAAGAAATAATTTATAAGTTAAATACTAGAGAATATTATAAAAAGTATTTATATGGGGGCATTCTTAAGAAATTAGCATAATAATAAGTTTAAAAAGTTTTTTATTTTGCAATGTATTTGGTTATTTTCATAATTATGATATTACAAATATATTTGAGTAGGCCATTTGATAGGCAACCGAATATACACTGAAGTAAATTTAGTTGTTGGAGCTTTTGTGAAAAATTATGGATTTAAAATAGTGTTATTTATTAATTTAAGATGTTTTATTTATATATAAGTTTACATTCTGATCTGAAAAGCCTAGATTTCCATAAAATTCTCGATAGACGAGTAAAGAATTATCTAGAACTGTAAAATAAGACGTCAATAAAAAGAATTTAACCTTTGTTCGGAGTAGAATGTTCGCGAACATTGTAATGTCTGTGAAATAGAAGGATTCGAATATATTTTATTTCAAGAATATTCGGGAACATTGAAATGATATAAATACGATGTGATTTGGATTCAAGATGGTCAGTCAGTATAGTCGGTCAGGGTATTAGTACAGTATTAAATGGTCATTAATGCAGTATTCAAGATAGTCAGTAATCAGAGATTCAGTAATTGGAAAGTATATTAGATGAAGATTAAAAATAGTATTAAGAGAATATTAGTTGGAGATTAAAAAATAATATTATTATGTATATGGTGATTGGAGATTGGAAGAGAAAAAAAGATTATTAAAAAGAAGAATAAACAAAAAAGCAATAAAAAAAGGAAAAATATTTTACCGATTTATAAATGCTATTACAAAGAAAAATATTTTAAAATGGTGGAAGCTGATAATTAAAACATTGTGGTGTATTTGGCAATGCAAGTTCACAAAAAGAAGGATAACCGAGGCTGACAACGAAAACATTGAGTGGTGATTAAAATCTTCATTTTGGAAAACAGTTTCATTTAGGCATTCAGTGACAGAAAGGTACCAAAATTTGTTAATATAATTTAATTAGTGTCATAAGAATTTCAATTTAAAGATAGTTTGTTTTAAATTTACATTGTCTATATTAGATATATATGTGTGTTTCATAATAATTATAATAAAGATAATTTCAAAAAGTGCTTACAAACTAATTCTGTGAGAACCGCGATAAAAACCCTATATATATATATGTTATTTAAAAACACTTATTGCTCATAAAACTATACACAAACAAAACATCATATATATATATATATATATATATATATATATATATATATATATATATATATACCATATGGAAAACTTTTTTATTATTAATTTTACGAAAAAGAATTATTTTTGATAAAAAGTTCTGCATGTTCTAAAATCTAAAGTACAATCATCAGATATCAAATTTTATTAATATTATACGAGTTATGTCAAAAATTATGAATTTCGCTCAAGAGTAAAGTACTTTTATATTTCACAATGTCAAAAATCGTTTCTAAAAAATGTTGATCAAAACTAAAAACTACGTTTAAATATACAAATACATACGTTTACATTAAAAAATAAGTTTTGTTATTTTTTACTAATCTTTCTAGTTTGAATGAACATTTTTATCTCCTGTGACTAAGAAACACATAATAACTGTATTGTTTCTAAATGTTTTCTAACAATTTTTTCATTTTAAACACTTAATTTTTACATGTGCGTTTATTTTGCCAGTAGGAACATAGGTCCTCTTCTAACTTCTAACTCCCCTTGGACGAGACAGCAAACCTCAAAGCACCTATCAAAATCCCTTTCTTTCAATGTATAAATGCTTTTTAGTCTAAATGACTTGTATTTATTTAATTTCGAAATTCTTGCTATTGTATTTCCTCTTGCGCAATGATAGTGTTGGATTTTCTATACGGACTTTATTTTTAAATTAATATCTCACAATGCCACATCTTCATATTTTTATGGACTTCCAAAAGTACATAAAAACAACATTCCTTTTCGCAAAATTATTAGTAATATTGGAACATACAACCTCTCCAAACATTTTCCAGACATTTTGGGAAATGCAATTGGTAAAAGCAACTATCATATACAGGATTCATGGGATTTTCACAATTTTATTTCAAAACAGTCTGTACCAATTAATCACAAACTTATATCTTTCGACGTAAAATCATTATATACTAACATCCCAATTGAAATAGCTTTAAACAGTGTCAAGACTAGATGGAATGACATCCAAACGCATACTTATTTTCCTCTTGAATAATTCCTAGAGGGTATAAAATTCTGCATCAATTCAACGTTCTTCCAACATGAAAATAAATACTACTCTGATGAGGACCGGCCCTGGCAAGGTACGGTTAAGTTGTACTGATATCGTACTCCTAGTTTTTAATAAAAACAAGTGGTTTTATTAAATAGTTTTTTAAAATTAAAGTGTTTATCTACTAGATACTACTATGTAAGTCATCTATACGTAATTATTATTTTATTATTGTGAAAAGAAAACGTCAAATAATAAATATACACTACCGTACAATCATTTTGTGAGGTTAGCATGCTTATAGTAGCATGCGATTGGTTTTTCATTCACCAGAGTCGGAGTAAGGCCTTCGCCACCGCAGCTTAAAATGACTTCACACAATGTAAACACACCTTCCGATCTAACCAGTCCAGTAAATCAACGTTCGAATATCACAAACAGTTATGCTTCAGCCGCTTCACATTCTTTTTTGAGTAAGAACCAAGCAATTGTATTTAGTTGTATCGATAATGCTAAACTGCAGGATTATCTCATTCCTTTGGGTACAATCATCAACCCAAAAAATATTATTTTTTCATCTAGATTATCTCATAATAGAATCTGCATGTATTTGGCAAACAAAACCGTAGTAGATAACTTCATGACACAACATGGCTCTATAGAAGTACTCGGCGAAGTTGTAACAGCACGAAGACTTGTCTCTCCAGCAGAAAGACTAGTCTTGTCTGGAGTCTGCCCGTCAATTCCTCATTAAGTATTAGTTGAAGAATTACAGAATATCGGTTTAAAGCTTATTTCCCCAATAACATTTCTGAAAATTAGCTCGACTCTTCCCGAATATAGTCACATATTGAGCTTTCGGAGGCAAGTTTATATAAGCCCTATAACATCACCAATTCCAGATTCTATTCTAATAAATTTCGACCAAACACCTTACCGCATATTTTTGTCACAAGGTACACTCACCTGCTTTATTTGCAAAAATGCAGGACACATATCATCCCAATGCAAAACCAGTTCAGTAATGGAATCAACTCATATTGAGTCAAACAATGAAGTACCAAATCAAACAGCTTCAACAAGTATACTACACAAGGTACCAAACACCCAGCAGTCATCAAGTTATCCATTATCAAATCCGAGCATATCACCTACACCTACAAATCTCCACGACAAAGAAACTACTAATACTCCTACTCATAGCAACACTTTTAATCAACCTCCTTCAGCGGCAATACCGTTTTCACAAACTTCGGAAGCAATATTTTCCAATCTATCAGCTCCTTTTCCATTAGATACAACTGCAGAAAATTCTAATAAAACTGATACATCACCACAATTTTTGAAACAACCATTTCAACCAATCTTATAAATAAAACTACAAGCTCGACTTCTGTCACTAGTGAGTTTGCTCCAGTACTTCCTAATGTAATAAAACCACATCATCTAAGTGAAAACTCTAATAGCAATTGCGAAAACGCAAGTTCTTCCATAAAACGCAGTATTGGTGAGATCGACACGCCTCCTTCAGATTCAGCAATTTCATCAGAAAATCTGTTTGCAAAACCCAAACTCTCTAAACCAAAAAAACCACGCTCATCTAAAGTACAATCTACACGGGAAACTCTTCATTTGGGAAAATTTCATTGATAACCATACCCCACCATTCGTTTTAAATTTCCATCAATTGTCCTTACTGATTGATAATGTCCAAGGCTCCCCCGACACTATTAGCGTCGTAAAAGAATTTACAACTGATATGGCTGGTTTACTCCATCTTTTACAAAGCAGCTATCAATATGCAAATGATAGATCTACAAAAAACAAGTTTACAAAACTTCAAAAGAAACTACACAACCACTTAGGGAAAGAGATTTCTGACTTAGATAGTGACTCTTCTGTAGACAATCGTTCAGTATCATCTAACTCTCAGGTGTGAGGTTCCCTCACACGTCGGAATAACAGGAAATGAAAAAGCTGACAGGATTGCACGAAAGGCAATTTCAAGTGATTTGTCGGAGCCGATAGACAAGTGTGTTTCCAGTGACTTAAAAGCTTATTTTAAAAAGTGTTGTGTTTGTGGCGAAATGAGTGGTCTCAAACTAATTCCAATTTAAATAAAATCAAAAATAATGTGTCTCAGTGGTTTCCATCGTCGCGCAATAGACGAGAACAAATTGCGGTTGCACGTTTACGTTTAGAACATACCAGATTAACGCACTCCTACCTTTTCACAAAGAAAAATCCACCTATATGTGATCAGTGTAACGTCCGATTAACAGTCGAACACTTTTTAACAATTTGTAGTAAATATGACCAAGAAAGACAGCGCTACAAGATCCACTCGCTCTACCACAGGCTTTAGGTCAAAACTGTTCCTGTGACAATATAGTGAATTATCTTAGATCCATAAACATTTTGTATAATCTGTAGGTGTTTAACTTTGTTATTTATATTTTGTTCCGTCGCTAATAACCTTTTGGTGGATGCGACATCTTTTTCTAATAAAAAAAAATACTACTCTAAGATTTCTGAAGTGACCATGGGTTTGCCTATCTCAGCACCAATGGCAAACTTAGTAATGAAAATATTAGAAACAACAGTCATCTCTAAATTGAAGTACAACAAAAATTTCTACAAACGGTATGTTGATGACTGCTTACTCTACAGTCTAGATCATGAAATCGATCATACTTTTCAAATGTTCAATAATTTCCATAACATTAAATTTACTTATGAACTAAAAGAAAACAATAAAATTACTTTTATTGATTTAAGTTTAGAATATAACAACACTAAACGAATGATAACAACTAACTGGTTTACAAAAGATTTTTGGTCCGGAAGATATCTAAATTTTAATAGCAACTTACCCATAGCTCATAAAAGAGGTGTTGTGTTCAGTCTTACTAAATTGTAAATACTGTAATTCAACATATATTGGGAAAACACATCAATCATAGTAGAGTTGTTGCACACAAACTTACTGTGCCAACCAATGCATTAAACACAACAGCCCTAGCCAAACATTCTCTAGAAAATAGCCATTCTTTTGATTTTGAAAATGTACAGATTTTGGAAAAAGAACAAAATTACAACAAAAGATGCATATTGGAGATAATGCACATAAAAACAGATCCAAATTCTATCAATAATCAGACTGACATAAAAGATCTTTTAAATATGTATCATAATTTAATAAATTGAGTTGTTTTTTAAATGCGCTATGGCAGATATTTAAGATACGACCCTGAACCACTCCTATTTTAAGATACCTGCCAGATGTCATATGTCAATGTCAGATACCAATTTGTTAATACATGTTAAACTTTTTAAAAAAGTTTAAACATGAAATTTAATTGTAAAATGTAATGTTTATAAAATAAAATAAAGTGCTTATTGAAAATGGCAAATTTGCCGAAACGTTTAAGCAAAAGTTAAATAGTTCTATTTACATCAGACCGACAAATCCAGGAAATAAAAAGTAAAAAGTTTATATATATATATATATATATATATATATATATATATATATATATATATATATATATATATATATATATATATATATACTAGTTGACACGGCCAACTTGGAATTAGATATTGTGTTATATTTTCTGTTAAAAAATTAACAGAAAAAAGCCAAAAAAACGATGATCGTTGCCTCAATGATTTTATTTATTAGCCTTTTTACAGTCACTTTCATTCCATTCCACATTTGAGATTGATTAATGCTACGCAACATGTGACAACTGATCCTACTTTTAATTGTAAATTTTTAGGTAGGAGTCCAGGCAATTCCGATGAATTCAAAAACTCTGTGGGATAGTTGACTACGTCATTCTGATTTATAACAGTGTCAACTGATTCGAACGAAAACAATATTGCTCGTCCAATTATGGTTTTTAAATTGGTGAGGTATATCCGGAAAAACACGCTGAATAAGCTCGACCCAGCAAATTCACTTCAAAAATAAACATAGTTTGTTGAAATTGTCTAACTAATTTTTTGACATTTTACACCTTGTACATCAAAAACTACTAACTTTAGGGCAATAGTAATACATATTGGCATTCATCGACGTGATGTCATTGCGACGAGCTAAATATAAAAATCGGTCTGTCCCGGCATTTTTTTCTAATATGTTGCTGTTCTGAAATACTTAGGGCTCCTGTGAATAAGCACATAAGTCAACATTAGTAAACTTTGCAGGAGAAGCAAGGTTTACGAGATCGTGCAAAATCGTAGAATAACGTTGAAACATTTAAAGGTACCTTTTTGACGATAAGAAGAGATTATTATTATACAAAAATATAATTAGTTGTCTTAGATTAAATTTTAGAAGATATTGAATGACTTATTCGGATATTCACGGTTGTACTTTGGGTGCGAATTTGATATAACTCAAAATATCTTAAATATTGACGTAGTTTAGGAATATTTACCGATGACTTATTTGTCTGTATTGAAAATAATACCACACAATTTTAATCAAAATATTTTTATTATAAACAAAATAGAACAAAAAAATATCTAAATTTGATCACGATCGACCTCCACTAAATCGGAATCGAGGTCAGGAACATCAGCTACTAACAACTCTTGATAAAAGGGCCAAAATTGTTTATCTACGAAAGGCAAAAGCTTCATAAGATTTTTCTTCTTCTCTTTGCTTATTGGAACTGGCCCATCATGCGGCTTTAGCAGTTGAAGTTTGGCTGCTTGTTTTCCCTTTCTCCTGTAGTTAACAGACTTAAATTCTTCGTCATTATTAAGTGACGACTTGAAATAGAGAGTTGTAAAGTTGTCCGAAGAATAACGTGCCCATTGCAGATCTTTCCAAAGAAACTTTTCACCACTATCAGTAATTTTTTTCAATATCAGTTTTCAATAATGCAGCAAAATTATGAAAATCATTGGATTTCATTACTTTTAGTATAAAAGGGTTCTTTTGTTCACAGCTTCTTATAAGTGTTGTATCCAATCATACGGATTATTAATTTTTATCGTAGTTTTCTTCTTCTCCGTTTTAATAATAGAATGATCTGCATCGCATTCCATATGTGTGCGACCACTTACAAGAAACTTGTGATCAATACACTTTATTGTACTTTTGTTTTGCAAATCGCTCATAAACATTGCTGAAACGCGACTGTTTTTATTTTGGCCTTGGCATGTATCCGAATATAAACATATTCTTTTAGTGGTTGATGGAAGATCCATAAGATGTCAATAAAACATGAAGCAATTTGATTTCTTGAAACCGTATATCAGACCACCGTATATCAGACGTCCGATTACTAAAGCGTGATTTTAATTTAGGTAGTTTGCCGTGATCATATAAATCCATTCGTACCAATTTTACGAAATTCGATAACTCTTGTAACCTACTCTATAGTCTTATACAAGCAGCAAACCGAGCAAACAAAGAAACCAGCTAATATAAATTTTTGATACGTCTGTGAAAATTTAGTACTTAACTTTGTAAGACATATTTGTGGAGATCATTCTGAAAAAGTTCAGAGAATTCTATCTAAACCTGTGAAAAATACAGAACGAAAAGATTTGATTACTAGTCTAAAAAAAAGGCAATTACTTACGCAATTCTGAAACATGTTACAAAACTGCAAAAAGGTTCCTTAGCCTTTTGATAAAGGGCTGTAATTAAAGATGACGATCTTATAATGAAAGTTTTTTCCAAAAATGCAACCAGATAAAATTTCAGTTATTACCCAGAACGACAGTCTTATTAGTGCATTTGGATAGAGGTATATAAAAGTTCATCGCTAAAGTCATTTTGTCAATGTAGCATTACGAAAGATGCGTGAACTAACCAGATTATTAATTGCAATAAGAGACATTAATAAATTGGTAAAACATTTGATGGATTTATTGCAGCGTAAGTATTATGATATTCCAATAGAGGCAACCAAAATTAGTGCTAAATATAACAAAACAAAAGAATGTTTTAAGTCACCAACATTTGCAATTAATATTTCTACCAGTTTCAAGCAGTGCTGTGAATTAGCCTTGGTGTTTTCTTTGAAACGTAAAGATATATACCTACTCAACAGTGTCTAGCAGAAGCAGAGTCAGCTATTAAAACAATGTTCCCACTAATTCTAGCAAATTTCAGACATGAGATATCCATAGAAGCTTATTTATATCCGTCTTGTAAAAAAAGAAATAAAAAATTAAGAATTTTAGTCACAACGTCTAGGGTATTTTGGTTCTATTCAGTATTGATGTCCAAGAAGACATAACATTTATATTAAAAGCTAGAACTAATGTAGTTGACCAAACGAATAAATATTTATTTGCACCTCCACATAGCAAACACCATATTGATGGATATAAAATTCTTGCAAAATATGCCAAAAGTAGTGGTGCTGAAAGATATGATGCATTACTTTTACTTATCTCAGAAAGTATTTGGCCACCTTATCTCAAATCTTTAATATGACAGAGTCTGACCTAGAACAATTTTCAAGTTTTATGGGGCATACTCCTGGTACTCATAAAATTTTCTACCCCTTTTTCGTACTCAATTTCCCTCAAGATGTCTACTAGTCATCTAATTTGCTAAAATTCTAATATTAATGGGACATGGGTTAGCAGTAAATTCTAAAAGGAAATCAATAGACGAAATAAATATAAACTTAGAAGATGATGAAGAAAATGAAACTGCAATAGAAGATGATTTTCTGGAAATTGAACCATAGAGTGTGTTAGAAAAAACAGAATTGGATAATAATGTAAACAACAAACCTGCCTCGGAATAAAATACAAAAAATCAAAAAAATCTGACTAGTCGCCAACCAATTATAAGTATTAAATGGACAGACCACCAAAAGAAGCCAGTTTTCCATTTTTTTTTTGTAAATCATGTACGAAATAAAAAACTTCAAAAAAGAAATGTACCTATGTGAAGAACTGATCAAAGCCAATGCTGTAATTTTAACCAATAAACATTGATCTAAGATTAATGTTTTTGTTTAAAATTTATATTGCAAGAAGTGTTAACGTTATGTAGAATTATTTTGTTTTTTATTTCATTTTAATTATTTCCTCTTTTAAGTTTTTTCAATTTCATACTTCCATTTTTGTTGTAGTTTACTGAATAAATTCCGTATGAATCTTAAAAATATTATTACTATACTTTTTGTTCATAATCAGCTAAGAGAACTAAAACTACGAAGATTTCGAATGTCAATTATTAGAAGTTCCTATATTTTAAATAATAGAGATATACATTTGGCATTTATGGAGCTGAGAAAGGCGTATGACTCCAATGTACAAATTAGAAATACAGACGGAACTCATAGAAGCTACAAAAGCTCTGTATAAAGAAAATAAAGTGTCCATTAAAATGGGAACAAGAATCATAGGAGACTTCACCACAACAAAAGGGCTCCTGCAGGGTTGTTCCACATCTCCAACCCTATTTAAAATATACTTAGAGAAAGCCTTGACTACATGGAAAAGAAAATGCGAAGGCATGGGAGTACCGGTACGGAACGAATACCTATATACATTAAGTTTTGCAGACGATCAAGTAGTGATTGCACAAGACCAAGACGACCTCAGCTACATGATGAAGAAACTACAAGAAGAATATACCAAGGCTGACCTAGATATTAACCTCGCGAAAACAGAGTACCTATCTACAAGTGAAGAAGACATAGAAGATCTACAGATTGATTACAACGTAACAATCAAAGGAAAGGATAAATTCTAATACTTGAGGTTTATAATCCCGAAAAAAGCAACAACAGAGGAATAAATTACACAAAGATTAGGAGAAACAAGAACAGCAATCCGACAACTTAACTCAGTATGGTGGGATAGACACCTAAATATGAAGACAAAAACACAGATTTATAAAACATTAGTGCGAATTATTATGACATATGGGGCTGAAAATTGGATCATAAACAAGAAAAAAAGCAGTAAGATAGTAGCAACAAAGATGGAATGCCTGCGAAGATGCTTCAGAGTAACAAGAATGGATAGAAGTAATGACGAAATAAAGCAAAGAACATCAATAGAAACAGACATACTAACATATATAGAACAAAAAAAGACTAAAGTGGTATGGACATGTAAGAAGAACTAGCGACAGCAGATGGATAAAGAGTATAACCGAATGGAGCCCCTTAGAAAGGAGGAAAAGAGGACGACCCCGAAAATCCTGGAGGAACGAAGTAGACGACGCCATGAGTAAGAGAGGCCTAAACGATGGAGAATATGACAACAGAGAGAGATGGAAACGGTTGAGCGAGGGACAGCAGTGATACTGTAGAATCCCTGAATATATACTTATTTTAAATAATAATATTTAGATTTGTGAAACGATAACATACGACAACACTGCTAGACTTGCGATGATTGTAATAAGTAAAATTTTTATACATCTAAACGTCCAAATATCGGATCTAAGATTACATGTTTAAGGATATTTTTGAAAAAATTAGTATCTATTAGTATCTCTATTGTTATAAAACCGGGCCATGTATATAAAATTCAATACCATTATTAGCACTTATACATTCAGAAATATCGCAAAAAGTCAGTTATTAAGGTGGACACCCAATGCTACCGTATGTAACGGAAGGTTTCATATGGTGTCCGTTTGATAGCCGGATGTATATATTTATGTATATATATATATATATATATATATATATATATATATATATATATACCTATATATATATATATATATATATATATATATATATATATATAGTATATATATTAAATATTATATTATCATATTAAATATACATATATTCTACTCTAATCAAATTATATACTAGACCAATTAAATTTTAAACACTACCAAATCACGAAATAATAAAACAAGGTCCTAAACTTTTTGGACATATTATCAGCTAGCGTTGTAAAGGTTGGAATTTCGCCGCTATTGTCTTCATTAAAATTTCATAATATTTCTAATGGAACTTCGTTGTTGCTCAAAAATATCCTAAATTGTTTATGGGTTTATTCCAAACAATGTCGCCCGTTTGAACAAAACTACATCTATTGCTTAAAATTAAATAGTAGTCACTGAGATGCTTTGAGTCTTTTTTTATTTTTAGTTAAGCAGATTTAACTGAAAGGCAAGCAGATTTTTGTAAATATTCATTATCTTCAGTTTCATATTTTACATACGTAGTAATGTCTCATATTAAAACCCAGTCACATGCTATCCTGTAAGGAAACGAAAAGAACATGGGAGGAGTAGAAATTCAAATTAACAAAAGACTAGTTATCCAAGTAATATAGCTTAAAAGTGTCTCAAATTTGTCTATAATATCGTCAAGATCAATAGAACTATGACTCTGAAATTTTATTTATATATGCGCTAACGTCAGTTTACCCAGATGACGGAAGTGGAAAAAGTTTACGAAAATATTTTAAGATGCGCATCAGAAAATAAAACCAATAACATAGTAATAGGAGGGGACTTCAATGCAAACTAGGTCAAGAAACAGACGATGAAGACACTTACATAGAAAAGTTTGGATTGAGTAACAGAAATAAAAGAGATGATATGCTAGCAATCTTCGCAGCAAACGAGGGCCTGTACACAATCAATATGTTTTATAAGAAAAATCCCAACAAGAAGTGTATCAGTCACAATGGCTGAATCAAAAATGAGATAGACTTTCTACTAACTATCAAAGTATATATGTACTTAAAGACATTGTTCTTACAATTATTTTCAAAAGCTAAAATAAAAATACAAAACATCTGATAAATTCGATCGAATAATTGTGAAAAAGTAGTAACTCACCAAATAAAATAGTTAAAACATCACCCGGTTAACAACAGCTATTCATAACGTTATTGATATCACCAAATAACATGCCAACAAATCAATTCAATTCAATCAAGTTGTAAGTGTAATATCTACTCTCTGAGTAAGTGTTTGCTAATTTTAATTTAACATAATTTCATCAAATCGCTACCTAAAAATAAATTCACAGCTGATTAAAAACAAAATAAATAAAAATAAATAAATAAATAAAAAAAAACAAAAAAAAAACTAAACAGTTGACAGTCGTTATCAATGTTCTCATTGATAGAGAGAACCAACTACACAAAATGATAAAAATTGAGTCATCATTAACTTTAATTGCTTGCACCAAAAATGTTCGCGACCGGGAATGAACCCGGATTAAATCTCAACCAGCAGACTGATCCAGTCAACCAACAATTATATACAATGCCAGGGATGCAAACATCATACATACTTCTGCAACAGCGAAATCCAATATCGGTAGATATGTCACAGTACCATCAAAACCAATTACAACCCTTCCCTAACACTACTACTAATCAATTCAACCTTCAGCCACAACCACCTCCACCGGCTCAGGTTAATACAAACACAGCATCTTTATACACCCATTCTAATCAAATACAACACCCTCAGCATATAGTCGAAAACCCAAATTACTATCCAGAGCAGTCATCTAGCGAGGAAGAAATGGAAAATTATACAAATGTAACAAAATGTAACAAAAAAAAGGAAAGAAATCACAAATAAATAGACCTACTAAGCAAAATACACCAACCACAACAAACAACAGATTACAAGTTCTATAAGAACAAAAGACCGATGAAAACCAAACTGTCAGCAACAACACTGATAACCAAACTTTAACTATTCTTAGTTATACAAACTTGTTATACAAAAACACTCCCAGATAGTATAGTACAAATAAA
The DNA here is from genome assembly GCF_040954645.1 of Diabrotica undecimpunctata. NCBI lineage: Eukaryota > Metazoa > Arthropoda > Insecta > Coleoptera > Chrysomelidae > Diabrotica > Diabrotica undecimpunctata. The sequence goes on along the minus strand of NC_092807.1, from coordinate 121,946,824 downwards.
CGCCTTAGGTCCAGAAATGTATAGGAAACTAGTAAGCTATATGAGAAAAAAGAAAATTAATTCCACACCTTCCAACTTCAACAGGATAGAGCATACAGAATGGTAGTAAGAGTACTCCATAACACAATTGATACAGATGATATAAAAATTGAACTTGCGAAAAAAAGCCACAATGTCAAAAACATAATCAACATAGACCAACATAAGAACCTCTTCCACTATTCTTTATGGATCTTGAATCCAACGCAAATAATAAAAAAGCATAAGAAATACAATTTCTATTAACCTCAAATATTAACGTAGAGGCTCTAAGACAAAAGAACAGTATAATCCAGTGCACCAGCGACCAAGCCTAAAAATGCATTAATTGCGGTGGTCCTCATGATACAAAAACATGTACTAAACCTAAAGATACTCCTGCAACTTGCGCTTTATGTAATGGTAGCCGTCCAGCTAATTATAGAGATTGCACTCTATATAGAGACTTAAAGAAGTAAAACACAGAAACATAAATAATGTAAATAAAATACATTAAAAATACTCAGACTACAATACAGTGTACATCCCAAAAAACACGGTTTAGCAGCCAATTACACATAAAGGTAGTTATTCCTAAGTCGCTTCAGGAAACCCCCAAAGGCAAAATGAAAACAGTAGAAATAAAGATATAACTACGCTAATGTCAGACTTCCTAAATAAATTTAAAATGTTATTTGATCAGTTGCTTAATCACAACAACATGACCCTTAACATGCTAATAACCATCATAAGCAAAATAACAAATTATTGCCTAAGCAAACAAGAATAGCGGCCTGGAATGCCAACGGCCTAATAAATCATGTCCAAGAAATAACGTTATTTTTAAAACTTAACAAAATACATATATTATTAGTTTCAGAGAGTCATTTAACTGATAAACATTTCTCAAAATTCCATTTTACATATCCACCATCCCGACCGAATAACTCTTGCAGGATCGGCAATCATTGTCAGATCATCTGTTAAACATAACATTTTACAAAGTGATTCCATACCTACAATTCAGAGCACTTTAATCAGAATTGAATCGTTCTCGTGACCATTGATTTTCGCAGCTATTTATTCAGTATTCAGTTCTTTCAAACTCTTGGCTCATACTTCTTGGTAGCAGGCGATTTGAATGCCAAAAATACTCTATGTGGACCACGACTAACTACAACGAAAGGTAGAAATATACATTGATCATTACAAAAAAACAATTCATTCTTCTTATCCACAGGACAACCAACATACTGGCCAGCAGATGACAACAGCAGACAACAAAATTCCTGATCTTCTAGATTTTACAATATTTAAAGGTTTACCTAACGCACATTCAAAAATAGAGCCTATTTTTGACCTAAGTTAGGACCAAAGTGCCATAATAATAAAATTAAGCACAACTATAATATACAATCAACAACCATTAAGACTATCTAAGAAAAAAACAAACTGGAAACAATTTAAAAACACCATTAACCTGAATATAACGTAAGATGATTGAATAGAAGAATCTGATGAGCTGGAATTTACAGTACAAAAGCTAACGGCTGTAATACAAAAGGCTGCTTGGGAGTCTATTCCTATAAGTAAAAAGTATAATCAGGAAGACAACAATGTGCCATAACATATCAAACTAATTCTAACCGAAAAAAGAAGATAAGCGTGCAAAATGGCAAAGGTTCCGAAATCCACTCGATAAGACACAGCTAAATAACACGCTTAATCAAGCTCGTAATAACACCTTCAATTTTTATATTATTAATCTCTCTCCAGATGACCACTCTATATGGAGAGCAACTAAAAAATTCAAGAAACCGACACTACCAATTCCTTCAATAAGAAAACCTGATCAAAGTTAGGCGCAGACTGACAATGAAAAAGCTAATGTATAGCATTTTTCATATAAAAATGCTTGCACGTCATTCAAGATTTACGACGTCAGAACAACACAGCGTTGCCAAAACATCAGAATAGTTAGTAAGTGAGGAATTTTTAAAATGTCAACTATTTGTCAAACTATTATATTAACAGTAAATACACTTAGTTTTAAGACTACTGCAACACACTAAAATCCATTAGAAAACATTTTAATACAAAATTATATATTCTAAATTTTAAACTTACCTCTTTTAGGGCTTTAATAGTAAAAACGTCCGGTCATTATTTCTTGGTCAAAATAATCTATCTTACATGAAAGCTTATCAGCTTTCTACAGACTATTTATTTATTTTGGCATAGCACAATCACAATACACAACCATAATTAATGTTTAAAGTTATTAATCTAAATTTATTATGTATTTATAAATACAATTTATTAATATATACTATATTATGATCAAATTGTGCAAGAAATCAAAACAAACAAAATTCTTACTCTAAAAAAGCGGCAACACTTTATACACTTTTGCCACACGCTGAACTGTCAATAAAATTTGAAGTATTACTTTATCAGTTGCGTACTATTGTCTAATCTATTTAATTAAAATTATTATTTTGTGGAATATTAGAGTTAAAGACTTATTTCATAAAATTTATATTATTAATAATAACACATGTTTTTGGTTATCTAATCAATATAATTCCAAAATTTCCAATATAATGATGATTTTATTTTTCTGATTATTATACCATATTGACGCTTATGAAAGATCGAGCAGTTCCGTATGGGTTTCGTATTATTAGCTGTGTTAGGAAAATTTGAACTCTAAGGTTGACGTTCTGGAAATTTTAAATATAAGTGACGTCACTTTATATAAATTGTGACGTACAAGCATTTTTATATGAAAAATGCTATACCTGCAGAATATTTAGAAAATATATTTACTCCAAATTTAGGTCAAAACATAAATGATAATATAGTTAGCGAATATCTAGATGCACCCTGCCAACTATCACCTCCAATAAAAGCATTCTCGCCAATCGAGGTTCGCAGAATAATAATGAGTACCAACTCTCACATAGTCCAAGGATACGATTTAATCGATGGGAGAATCCTAAACCATCTACACAGGAAAGTAGTTCTTATGCTTACTATTGTCTATAATAGAATGCTGCAGGTAAGCCACTTTTCAATCCAGTAGAAATATGCTCATATTAAAATAATTGGAAAGCCAGGTAAATTGCCTACAGAACCTTCTTCCTATCGTCTGATAAGCTTGTTAAACTTGGTGTCCAAGATATTTAAAAGACTCATGCTAAATGTGTGTCATAGAATAGTAAATAAAATCAAAAAAAGTTTGGAAGAATTTGTCGATATTCAGCAGGCTTTTGATAAAAACTGGCACAACGGTTTGCTATATAAATTAAAATCTTTACTGTCTAGCGATATGTACCTTATCCTGAAGTCCAATATTAACGAACGTTTGTTCCAAGTAAAAATCAATAATAATTTCTCAACCTATCACTTAATCCACTCCGGAGTTCCTTAGGGAACGGTCCCTTCCTGTGCCTAATCTTTACTGCTGACATACCTATTACGGATGATGTCACACTGGCGACTTATGTCGACGATACAGCCGTTTAAGTTTCAAAGACTCAGACATAGCATCTGAACAGCTGCAAAATTACTTGCATACATTAGAGAATTGGTTGACAAAATGGAAAATTAAAATCAATAACGAAAAATCAGCCCAAATCACATTTACAACAAGAAGACGTACTTATCCACAAGTTAGTCTAAACAATGCCTCCATTCCTGCTAGAGACATTATGAAATATCTTGGGTTGCATTGGAACCGAACGCTTACCTGGAAGCAACACATTAACGCCAAAAAACTCAGCTCAATATAAAATTAAAACAAATGAATTAGTTACTTGGTAGAAAGGCACAACTGTCGTTGGAGAATAAAATACTGCTTTACAAAGTCATACTAAAACGAATATGGATTTACGGCGTAGAACTTTTGGGCTGAGAAAACCTTCAAACACAAAAAATTTGTAGACCTTCCAATTAAAAGCACTGCATATATCTAACGCCTCTTGGTATGTGATCAATGCAACCATCCACAATGACCTAGGAGTACCAACCGTAAAAGATGTCATATCACTTTAAGCCAACAAGGCCAACATTTTTAATTAAACGCCAAATTATCAGTGAATTATATCAGCCACCAATGGAGGAACGAAGACTGAAGAAGACTTGGTCAGGAGACCACATAGGTGGAAATGGGGAACTGTCACTGTAAGGTACCCAAATCAAGTCAATATTGTCATCACATTTACTAATTACACAATGTACTGTTTATGAGTAGATTGTAAATATGTATTTAAAAATAAAGAAAAAACCAAATAAAATTAGGTTTGTTAACGAAATTTGCTACTAAACGTATTTAAAAAAACATTATTATAAAACTTCTTTAGTCTAATAAATGTTTCTTCTAAGCTAAAATTATAATTTTTTTTTGGAAAACTCACAAATTATTAAATTCAGGTAGTAATGGCAAAATCCAGTTAGATAATGAGCGATATATAATCAGCTCGTTTATATCCAAATTATAAAATTCCAGCTAAAAGGAAAATTTTAAAGTTTTATATAATTTGTTTTTAAAATATGCAAAATAAATCGTTTTTAGCTTAAATATGCAATGTTGTTTGAAATGAGCAAAAATATGCATCTATATGCACTTTGCATATATTATATTCCGCTCTCTAAATATAACTAAGTTCATAATATGTAAAATTTTTGTGCAATAATAATCTCAGATGCAAAAAAACACAACGGAGAAAATTTTGATCAAATTCAAAGTAATTCAGTTTTTTTTATGTTTAGCCCTATTTTGATGATTTTTTTAGCACACTATGTCAAAATTTATAAATTTTAATGTAATATAGTAAGTTTTTAATAAAATTTTGTATTTGACTTATTATACTGGGTTAATCGAAAGGTGGTTTTTTATCCTAACTTTGAAACATCCTGTGGAATAATTCCGTTGGCGGATTTTTGTAAAGCCTTATTTTTCTGTTCCAACCATGTCTTTAATTTTTATGTTTTTTGTTTCATGTGAAAATATGGATTGGATCATTTTCAGGAGCGAAATGACTTTGCCATATACAAATTAGGACTTTTCCTATTATTACCATTATCTTTTGTATTATTTTTTGTAATACGACGATGGAAGCTTCGGTGACTGATATCGAAGGGATGTTATATCGACATCCTAGAAGCACTGTATTTAAATAATGAATTAAAGCAACGACATGATCTTAGTTTTAATAAATAATGATAACAATAACAAAACAAGAAAAACAACTTAAATGTAACTTAACCCAAGTACGCAAATAACAAAGAAAAACTACTAAAAAATAACTGAATACTTTGTACTACCCTGTCTATGAGGTTGCGAATATCATCTTGCTGGATGTTTTGCCATTCCTCTTCTAGAGCCAAGCGAACTTCGTTAATTGCCCCGATATATTGGGAAAAGGGTACTACGTGATTCGCTAAAATTTCCCCAATATAACGGTGTGCAGTCAAAAAACCCTCAATAAATATCAATTCATTATGCGCCTATCAGATGATCAACCGACGATAACCATCCAAGGAACAAAAGTGGAACATGTAGAAGAATACATATATCTGGGTCAGAATATCAAGGCAAACAAAGAAAACCAAACTACCGAAATAAGCAGACGAGTAAGAATGGGATGGGCCGCATTTGGAAAACTCTCATACATACTGAAAGACAAAAAGATACCCCAAAACCTTCGAACCAAAGTGTTCGATTCTTGTATCCTTCCCGTTCTCACTTACGGAGCTCAAACCTGGACATTCACAAAAAAGAACATGGACAAGATTCGAAAAACTCAGCGAGCCATGGAACGACAGATGCTTGGTATCTCACTAATAGATCGGCAAACGAACGAAGCAATCCGGAACAAAACAAAAATAAAGGACGCCGCGAAACAAGCAGCTAAATTAAAATGGAAATGGGCTGGACACAACGAACGTCTCGAAGATGGTAGATGGAACAAAGAAGTCGGAAACTGGCGACCGTACGATGCGAAGAGACCAAGAGGAAGACCTCAAATGCGCTGGAGCGACGATATCAAAAGAGTCGCAGGACCAATGTGGAAACGCCTAGCACATAACAGGGATGAATGGCGAGAAATGGGAGAGGCCTTTATTCGACAATTCGAATAGAAAAAAAAAAAAAAAAAAAAAAAAAAAAAAAAAAAAATGCGCCTATCGGGATATTCCTGCCCATACCATCACCGAACCCCCTCCATGCAAATCCGCAAATCTCTCTCCAGTTCGACACCATACTCGTTTTCTCCCATCTGATGAGTGAAGACAGTATGTCGACTCATCCGTAAAAAGAACATTACTCCATTGTCCTAAATTCTAATATAAATGTTCCCTGGAAAATTGTAGTCTAGCCACTCTGTGCCCTGAAAGTAATTTGGGCCCAGTTGCTGGTCTGCAACTTTGCAAACCAAATTCATGTAATCTGCGACAAACTGTAAATACACTTACATTATTATTGCCTTGAACCTCTTAAAGCTGATTTCTTGTTTGCACCGCTGTTAAATGACGATCCCGCAAAGCGTAGACTCGTATAAAACGATTATCTAAAGCGGTGATTTTGCTCTTCCTGCCACTTCCCGCTTTACGCTTGTTTGTTCCAGTTCGTATAAAATGTTCCGCTACCCTTTGGATGGTAGAGCGATGAGTGTGTAGTAATCTAGCCACATATTCATAATTTCGCCCATCTTTAACCAGAGCAACGTCTTTCACAGAATCGTCGACACCATGATCAATCATGGGTAAACAAAACGTAAGTTTCAATATGACATAACGATAACAGTCACCAAAGCCACCTCGTCGTATTAAAAAATAACTCAAAAATAATGATGATTAAAAAAGTCCTAAATTGTGGGTGGCAAATTCATTTGACTCTAAAAAATGAGCAAGGTATATTTTAACATGAGCACTGCTTAGGAGACATGGTTGCAACCGAAAAATAAGGTTTTATAAAAATTCGCAAACGGAATTATTCTACAGAATGTATCAAAGTTAGGATAATAAAACCACGTTTTAATTAACCCAATACAATAAGTCAAATATAGAATTTTATCAAAAAACTGACTATACCAAATTAAAATTTATAAATTTATACATAGTGTGCTAAAAAATCATCAAAATAGGGCCAAAAATAAAAAAAATTAAATACTTTGAATTTGACCAAAATTTTCTCCGTTGCGTTTTTTTTGCATCTGAGTGTATTAATAAACTAGAACTATCGGACGGCTATAGTAACGATTATAACAGAGTGCACTTAAAATATTGAAATACACAGTTGAATTGTTATTATGTAACAGGATAATGTAATTCTGTTTGCTGAATTTATTTTGTATCGTTAATTGGTTAATTAAATTGAAAGCTATTCATGTGCATTCAAACAGAATGCTAATAGGGTTAAATACTTAAAATTCATTGTATTAACGTAAAATGTAGTCTAGTTCTTTCGCCTCGCTCCGTTAACTACGAAAGAGAGAAAATCGAGGCGCTGAAAAAAGTTCGCTGAAACAAATCAATCTACTAGAACTGAAAGACCTCTGCTACGTGACGCCATTATTTCAGGAATCCATTCGAAGCATTCCGTAAGTCAGTCGGCGGAATATTAATTTGTTTACCGACATTCTCAAGCAGCTTTAAATAGCCCATCGATTTTTACGTTACAACCAACTTTGATTTAGGCCACCACAACCCAGATAGACGTGTTTGAAGCACACCCAGGGCGTCTCTAGGTCAATATCCATTCGTGTTCTATTCCTTTTGTGATATGGGAACAGTATTTGCGTTCAAATATGTTTATGGTGTACTTAAAAATAAGGATTTATTGTTTCTGTTTTGGGTTAATGTAGTCACGAATTATTTATATTGATGTTTTATGTTTTTTAATTGTTCTTATTCGTGTAGCTTTAAAAGAATATTCAATTAAAAAAGGAGCAAATATAATTCCGCGACATACTCTATCCTTGCACTAAAATATCATCAGATAATTGCACTAAAATATCCAAAACACCTAGCCTATAAAAATAATTTGCAAATCATTCCTTTATTAAAAGTATACACCTCTCCAGTTATTGACAGTTCAAAGATTTTACTAAATATTAAATAACTACAAAATCCTAGAGTTAAATTTACTTCAATACCAAGCTTATTGATAGATGTGGCAACAAGTTTTAATACCATAAATGAAGCCATTGTGCTTTGTTGAGTGCTTGAGTACAGATGTATATCATTTTGTGGTGTAAAGTTTAAAAATTATTTAAGGTAAATGTGATAAAAAATATTATATTTTATAGCCGTCTTAAAATGAATGTTATCAACCTTTCCCTGATGTTCTCGTGATGACAAAATGTTGTAGGGTATAATAACAAAACTAGGAAATGTTGAATTTGATACAAGAGCCGAATGGCAGCCTGTCAGTTACTGGATTGTATACATTTCTGTCTGTCCAGTTACTGACCCCTCAGTCAATAATGGCATTAACTATGATTTTACAGGGAAACTCTCATATAATTTGTCATGCAACGGCGATGTTGCCGCTATAAAAATTATTTCTAAAAATCAAATTTTTCCAGTCATTGACAGGGGATGTCAGTCATAGGATACTACATGTTTATACCTGGATTTCTTTTTATTACAGTATTTGCTACTAACAACGGCTCCAAAAAGTGGAAGCTCAGTTGCTGCTGCTGAAAAATGTACCACGTATAACTTTGGTATACAAAGTAAAAGGAAAATATCCCGAGGTTTGCACTATGGGTCCTTCTCAAACCCTCACATATGAGGAAGAACACATTTTGGTACAGTGGATGATACAACTTTCTAGAATTCATTATCCACTTACGAAAACACAGCTTATAGACAATGTTAAACTTATAGTTAAGTAAACCAAAAGAGATACCAAATTTGTAAATGGAAGGTGTCATGGAATTACAGCTTCAAAACTGGTTTGAAGAAATTACAAGATACCTAATGGACAAGAATAAACTCTATGTTGCTGATCAACCACACAGACTTTTTAATGCTGATGAGACAGCATTTTTCCTTCAGCCAAAGGAAGATAAAGTTTTAGCAAAAAGGGTGAAAAAATGTTTACAGTGCAGGAGGAGATGAAAAGGAAAATCTAACTGTACTGATAACCGCTAATGCTGCTGGTCAGTTTGCTTCGCTAATGGTTTTATTTAATTACATAAGAATTCTGAGTTATATATCATCTAGTGTTCCAAGGAATGGGCATTGATACTTCAGAAAACGGGTGGATGTGTGGACACACTTTTTAGGAGTACATATCTAACATTTTTGTGCCTTGGCTTAATAAAGAGAAAATTGAACGAGCCGTTTTGTTCTTTGTCGATCGTCATGTGTCCCATATGACTTTGCATCTGTCAACTTTGTACCAAAAATGGAATAGAATTGATCGCCCTGTATCCAAACTCTACACATTTACTACAACCAATGGATGTAGTACAAAAATGGAGGCTTGATAATTCTGGAAATAAGTTACAAAAACAACATTTTGCACCATTATTGAAAAACGCATTAAAATCTATTTGTCAGGAAACTATCTTGCATGCGTTTAAAGCTACCGGCTTGTGCCCTTTTACTGTTGAAAATGTCAAATTTGACAAAATTTCACAGTACCAGGTTGTGGTCAGAAATATTAGGAGCAACACAGCAATATTTATAACGGCACTCGAATAAAGAATTGGTAAAGACAAATTACATAAATTTAAAGATTGTCTTTCAAATTATCACCAAATCGAATTGACAGATACATCACTATTTCAAATTTAAAAGGATGCATATGAAGAAATAAATAAAAGAGCGGACAAAGGGCAAACAAAAAATATTTGTAATATAGCTCAAAATCTAGTGTCTGACAGCGATGAATCCTCGGAATCTATTAGACCTATAAACATATTCAGTCAAGCACCTGAAATTGACATGAAATAACAAGAAAAAATTGTGACTTGCCCAAACCAGGAACTTTAAGGTATCCTGAGTACCAGTTTTGTAGTTCCAAAGTAATAATAACTACTGAAATTAATGCCGGAGAAGTTCGTGACTCGCCTAACCCAGAAACTTCAAACGATCCTGATTACCAGTTTTGTAGTGGTTTTGTAGTCCCAAAAAACTAATAACTACTGAAATAATGCTGGAGAAACTGTTTTAAATAGTACATTTCCTTTAGATGTGTCATCATTTTTTAAAAGAGCATTATTCTGGCCAGATCCTACCTCCAGAGGGACCAAAAAAAGAAAAAGTAAGGAGAAAATACCATCAGTTGTTACTTCAGAAGCGTGGCAACACTATATAGGAAAAAAGAAGATGAGAAAACCAGAAACCTTAAAGAAAAAGAAAAGAGAGCTTTTCTAAAAAAGAAAAAGAAATTAGATCGAAGTAACAAATGAAATCTCCGATTCTGAAAGTTCTGAAGACTGGATAGAAAGTGGTGACAGCTTAGATGACATAGAAATTAATAAGCAAGAAGAAACTGAATTTTCAGAAGTAGATGCTGTTCGTGCAGTTGCTATGGGAGACTATCTGCTTGTTAAGTTTCGTGGGGTAAAAAGAAAAACTGTAACATAAGTATGCTTGTGTTACTCAAAACATTTCCTGAAGAAAATGAGGTAGAAGTGATGTGCCTTAAAGTAACCAATAATGAAAAAACTCAATTTAAAACTGACGAAAGTAACTTTTCAACTATACAATTTTTAGATATAATCATAAAATTACACACTCCTGAGATTGTAACTACAGGAGATAGGCTTAAATATAACTTTTCAAAGCCTATCGATGTATTTGAAGCATCTTAAATACCTAAATGTTTCAATAACTGGTAGGTTTACCTTACCATATTTACAAAGAATGTACAAACAGAAATACTCAAATCTTATTCTTCTTCTTAAAGTGCCCTCTTCTCAATGGAGGTTGGCTACTACAATTTTAAAATCTTTTCTATCTTCAGCTGTTCTTATTAGCTGTTCAAAATTTAGCCCTGTCCATTGTCGGATGTTTCTGAGCCACGATAGTCTTTTCCTTCCTAGGCCTCTCTTTCCCTCGATTTTTCCTTTCACTATAAGTTGGGCATATTGGTACTTATTATTTCTCAGTATGTGGCCTAGGTATGATGTTTTTCTAACTTTTACTGTGTTAAAAAGTTCTCTTTCCTTGCCTATTCTATGCAGCACTTCTTCGTTTGAGGTATGCGATGTCCATGAAATTTTGAGCATTCTCCGGTAGATCCACATTTCAAAGGCCTCCAATTTATTTAAGGTTGATGTTTTTAGGGTCCATGTTTCAACTGCATATAGAAGAGTCGACCAGACGTAGCATTTTGATAAACGTAGTCGAATTTCGAGTTTTATTCGAGAATCACAAAGCAGTTTTTTTATTTTTTCGAAAGATTTTCTGGCCTGTTCTATTCTCGATCTTATTTCTAGATCAGGATTTAGGCTGCTATCGATCCAACATCCCAGGTACTTAAATCTATTGACCTGTTCTAAAATGTGCCCATTTATTGTGCAAGGTTGAGGTACGTTTTGATTTTTTCGGATTGACATCACTTTGGTTTTTTTAATGTTTATTTTCATTTTCATTTTCATTTTCAATCTTATTCTACCATATGTATTTCTGATCCCGGGATCCGTAGCTTTATTGACTTTAACTTCTTGGTAAAAATTGTTAATCTCTTTGTTTATCATATTATGATGTTTTATATCTTGTAATTTCATTTCACAGTATTTTCGTTTCTTTTCTGAATGTTAATTTCTTTATTCTTTGCTGCTTCATAACTCTTCCTCGTTTCTCTTTTATTTAGTATATTCAATTATATTTTAGCTTTTCTTATGTTTTCAGCCTCTTGTTTTATAGTCGCTACTACCATTAAATGGTCCGTGTTGCTGTCCGCCCCTCTAAAGCTTCTATCGTGATGGTATTGCTGTGTTTATTTTCAATTAAAACGTGATCTATTTGATTAGCAGTGGTACCATCCGGGGAGATCCATGTTTTTTATAGATGTCTTTTCTGTCAAAATGTGCACTCATGATATTCATATTTCGTTCTATTGCAAAATTTATTAGCAGCATACCGTTTTCATTTCAAGTGTGGTGTTTACTTTTCCCTTTCGGGATATATTTGTAGATGCTTTCTCTTCCGATTTTTGCGATTAAGTCACCCATTATTACTTTTAGATCCTACTTCCGTATGTTGTTTAAAAGGCCTTCTAATTTTTGTTAAAAATATTTTGATATCGGTGTCTTTATCTTCGCTCGGTACATATACGCTGACTATAGATATTTTACGGTACTTTCCTTCCAGAGGTAAACAGCATATCCTGGTAAAAGAGGTAAACTTGTTTGCTTCTTTTTTGGGGTCCCAAAATTAATATGCTCGGCAAAATTCAGCTTGTTCGTATGATTTTTAGAGGTTCAGTGGCATTTTCGTCTCTGAAGACTCTAGTAGTAACTTATTTAAGGAAATATTTATTATAAAGTTATTATACCCAAATACCCAAAATAATATACAAAATCAGAACACAGAGAGTTAGATGGTTGGACTATCAGAATTATCTCAGCATATCACAGATGACGCAGATATTGTTTCTTATATACGTTTTCATGCTACTTTTTTACCATAAACTTTAAATCTGTTTTATATCAGATATCAGAATTACATAGTCAGTATATTGTATATACATACCTCGTATTTTCATTTACATAATGATAAAATATTTTTCTCGTTTCTCGTTTCAGCCTTAAAGGATGTTTACAAAATATATTCTGATTTAACTCTCTGGAGATTTTCATCGCGCCTTTTGCTACAATATATCTTTTTATTCCCCCTTTAATTCCGCATTGATTGCGTCACCTATCTACCAACTAACATACCTGGATTCAGGATCCTACAAAAATAAGATGGGAATCGAAATAAGCTCCGAATTTACCTTTCAGTTTTTCGGATCTGTTTGCTTTATCGAAGGGAGATTTCTAGACTTGCGTGGAAATTTACTGAACAAATTCTTGGTTGAGTTTTCAGTTTAGAAGCTTTGTGTCGTCCTTTTAGTATATTATAAATATTAAGTAGAAAAGTTTGGCGGTCTTTGTTACTAGGAATTGAAAAAGATTTACTGTTTAATGAAATAAAATGCAAATAAAATCATTTTTCTATATTTTGCTGCATATGAAAACAAATAACTAACCCAAATTAAATAATTATTTTAAACAAATATGAGAATCTCGGAACTAAGCAACAAGAATTTCAACGGAAATAGGTCAGCAATTTTGGGAAAGGTTTATTATACAAATTAAAAATGACTTATATTGAAGATAAATGTTTGCTCACAATATTATAAAATAAATAAATGGAACAGAAAAAGATAACACCCACTTAGAAGTCATTAAAGAACAACAATGGATACATTAAAAATTTATGATGTAATATCAGCAATCGTATAGGAAAGTAAATAGTAGAACAAACTTAACACGACATGGAGATATAAGCATGCACTATTATTAATACCATCAATCCCAGGGAAGGATCGCTTGGAATACTTGACATTAGCAATTAGGACATTGATACTAATGGGAGATGACAAAACAGTGGTTAAACTTCATCTTCAATGGGATATATAGGTGAAGGAACATAGCAAAGGAGCACTTTTATATAGATAAAGGAACATAGCAAATAAGCTCTTTTATGAAACAAGTTTTCGATAATAGTTTCGTCGTGCACATACAGATTTTTATTTTTTTTTCTTCTTTTTCTTCTTCCTTTTTGTATGTAGGATTTAATGCCTGTTTCTTCTTTAATATTAGCCTTCTAAATTGTTTAAATTATTGCACTATATTTTTCTTGGTCTGCCAATACTTCTTCGTTCATTTGGTGACTTATCTCGTGCTATTCGTACTCTCCTATCCTCTGCCATTCTACTAATGTGTTCGTTCCACTCCTGTTTTCGTTTCTTTACCCATCCATTTATGCCTTCTATATTACATGCTTTCCTTATGTTTTCTTTTTCGGGTCTTGTCTTCGCCGTGTATGTTAATATAGGTCTAATTGCTGCTTTATTGATTCTTGTTTTTGTGTCTTGTCTTAGGTGTTTGTTTTTCCAGATTGTGTCATTAAGAGATTCCACCGCTTTACTTGCTTTTAAGCTTTGTTGTCGTACTTCTTTTTCAACAACTCCGAAACTAGCTATATCTATTCCCAGATATCTAAACCTTGATTCCTGCTTTATTATTTTCCCATCAATTTCGATTTTACATCGTAGTGGGTTTTTTTTGCAGATATTATATTGTATTTCTTGGCTGTTGTATTGAAGATGTGTGTTAATCTTTGGAGCTCGTCTTCTGTCTCGGCGATTAATGTCGTCTGCCTAACATAATATTTGAATTTATTTGTTCCCCATTCTGTAAACATGATGCTTACGTACTGCTTGTATTATTTCGTCTATTATTATATTAAAGAGAAGTGGGCTTAATAAGGCACCTTGTCTGACTCCGCTTTTTACTTGTATACATTGTATTAGTTTTTCATTTATCTTTGCCTGTATTTAATTATGGAAGTAGATATATTTTTTTAATTTTCCTAATTCTATTCCACATATCAGTTGGATGAGTTTGTCTCTTTACATTAAAACATAAGTATGGCTCAACTGAATCTACATTCTTGTTTAAAGGTACGTTTACATTAAGCATTTAATTTTTTATATTCAACAAAATTTTGTTTGTATCTTCTGCATGCAGTTTTTCTCTTATTCGATATCTCACGGTACTCCTTGTCCCAGCGTTTAGGTGATTTAAATGGTATATTTGAGGATAGTTTTAGAATTTTGAAAGCTTTGTTCGCAACATTAATAATCTGTTACATTAAAAATATACATATATTGTTGGTTTTGATGCAGTTTCGTAATGTGGAAAATGATTTCTCGATTTTAGCTGTATATAAGGCCCAATTTGCGTTATTTATATACCATCTATATACTGAGGACGTAATTGCGTCATTGCTATAAACGTCATTAAGCGTAATATTGATTGGATAATGATCTGATCCATATGTATCCTGACTAACGTATGATATTTAACTTGCTTACAATAAAACTTCAATTTCTTTGTGATGTTTTAATAATATTTTAATTCAAGCAGATAACTGTCATTCTTTGAAGCAGTGACTTATAATACATATTCCAAAAGCTAATTATCCTAATGTCCTAAGATCAATATCTCTGGTATCATGTCATTAATTAATTCACTGATTGGTCCAAAGATAGTAACTATCTAACTATGTTAACAAAGGTTTACCTCAGGGCTCAGTTCTCAGTACCTTACTATTTAACTTATATTATTAAGCTAACATACTATGGGAATAAAGTGTAACAGTTTACAATTTGAAGATGACTTCTTCTGTTTTTATGTAGAAAAAAACAACTTTTTAGCAATGTATTAATGCTCTTCAAGTAAATATGTTTTATTGCAAAAAAAAGTATTTTGATGGTCATGGGAGGGCTTGATATCTCACCAAAGAAGTCAGGTGTAGTATTTTTTTCGAGACACAGATTACCAAAAGTTAGAACTTTAAAATTCTCCTAGCTGGACATCCCTGTGTATAACAGTTTTACATACCTAGAGGATACCTTACATTCCACCTGGAATTCCTTAGATTAACCTGGAGTAAGCACATCAATAATTCCATTAACAAGTGTGAAAAAAGCCTCAATATCTTTAAGACCGGTAATTGGTACGATTGGGGAACAGACCCGAAAATAAACTTATTATTTTATAGAGCATATATCAGATCAATTTTGGACTACGGAAGCTTTTTTTATGAATCAGACCAACTCTCATAAAATACAAAGCCTTAAGGTTAGTCCTAGGATCTCTCAAATCTACTCCTACACAAGCTCTTTTGGCAGAATTTGCCAAGCCATCTTTACATTTAAGACTTCTATTTTTGGCAAAAAAATTTATTCTTAAATGCCAGTTTGCTAATCAAAACAACTTGTTACAAAAAATATCTTTTCTTTGTTATATATTGTAACATAAATCTATTGTAGTAAATCCTTCACATTGTTTAATTGTTTACGAGGATCTAGTTGATAAAATTTGTATCGATGGCTCAAAATCTCCTGCTGGTGTTTTCTGTTCCATTTACATAGGCAATATTCAGGATTATTTTCAGTATAAATTAAAATCGGATTGCTCAATATTTACAGCTGAATTGGTAGCCATTGTCAAGGCGTTGAATTGGATAATTAACAGCACATTATATTTCGAACGGTATATAATTTTATCCGACTCACACTTCGTCCTCCTCGCATTAAGACACTTTTTTAAACACACATAATACCAACAGACTAATTGTAGAAGCGCTTGAAAAGCTAAGGATCCTAAGTTCTCTAAAAAGAATTTTGTGTGGGTAAAAGGTCACTCTAATATTCCAGGTAATGAAAAAGTAAATCATTTGGCCAAAGACACTACTTTAGTGGATATAAAATACAACGAGTTGCCCAAATGGGATTTAGTTTCAGCTAGGAAGAAACATGTTACACTTAATTGGGAAAATAAGTGGCAATCCTTTACTAACAATAGCAAAAATACATACTGCAGTATGTATCTTCTATCTAACTCTTCCACCTACTCCCCCAAACGAGAGAAGCTTCATCTATCGGAAAATGTATACCATTTACTTTTTTTATACATGCTACAGTTAAATAAAACATTCCTCTATAAAATAAAACTTTTGGAAACATATACATGTAAACGTGATAGCAGTTTTAATGACCTTAACCACTGGATGTTTCAATGTCGGTATATCCAAGAAACCATAAAATATTTATTTGAATCTACCTCCCAACAAAAAATCGTACTGCCGCATAATATTTTTTGTCTCCTCTATTTAAGTAGTCGAAATCCATCGTAGTCGATTGTATGGGAGTTCTTCAAACGTTTTGTGAGTTTTGCATCATACTTGATTTTGTTTGTTGTTAACCAGATAATAATTTTCGTTCTATTTGAAACAGTGAAAGGTTGCTTTTCTAAAAGAAGACTGTGATATTATTATATCATATCATTATACATTACAATTAATTATGGCTCTTCTAAATTTGTAATTAATTGTTCACTTATACATTTAGTGAAAATTTTCTTGTTTATCTCCCCATCATAATCAGCTACTTTAGATTTTGAGCAAGATAATAAGTTTCAGTAAAAAATCTTTTCGAAAAACCAGTGTGAACAATTATTAAAATGTTTACCATCATACCCTTCTGATTTACGTACACTTTTAACACTGTTATCTTGCCAGAAAATTATTTTATTTCCATTTGAATAAATCCACATTTCGTCTAAAAAACAAGGTCTCTGGGATGCACAGTATCAAGAGTGTCCATATTTTTACGAAGAAACTTGGCTCTTAAAGCAGCAATACTGGTGCGCCTAATTAATGTTCCTTTTTTATTGTCTTTTTGGTATTTAATTTCCAATGCTTGGTACAAAATGCTAATAGATCTTTTGTCAATAAATACAACTTCTTTATCCCGTAATTTATTACGTCTACTTTGCAGAGTAATATATTTCTCTAAAAAAAGATAAGTACAAAATAAATCACAATATTTTCGCTAGTTTAATGCAAACCAAATACCTACTTTGTTTTAATAAAACTATAAATTATTTCAGATTAAAAAACTTACAAGGAAATTGGATTATAATTAATCAATGTTATCAGCACAAATTTCCTTAAACTACTTTTATCAATATTTTTACCTTAATACATTTACATAAAGTTTTGATTAAAAAGTACCTTCTAGTTTATTATCAAATTCAGATTGAAAAAATTGGTACTTACTTTGTTAGTACATGTCATATACTGTATTCCGCACTGCCATTTTCGATCCCTCAGATAGATCGGTTGTCCCGTTTTCCGGACAAGATCTACTTTTGCCTGGCTTTGAAAGAATATGACTATTTTCTTTCCTTTTTATAATTGTACATACTGTCCGTCGTGGTATTTTTAATGCAGCAGCTACTCTCCTAAACAAACAATTATTCAATGATATGTATTTTGATTAACAAACATACTTTCTTCTTTTTCTTCAGCCTTAAGTAATCCAACTTTGAACATAGGCCTCCCCCAAACCATTCCAGTGTTTTCTATTTTGCGCCACTTGCTTCCAGTTGTGTCCTCCAATCTTCTTAATGTCATCAGCCCATCTCATTTGTGATTATCCTCTGCTTCTCTTTCCTAACCATGGTCTCCATTATTGTATTTCGTGGCTCCATCTTTTATCCTTGAGTCGGGCATTGTGTCCTGCGAAGCTCCATTTTAATTTGGCAGCATATCCTCCAGAGTCTTTTACTTTAGTTTTGCTTCTTATCCATTTGTTTGTTTTTTGTGTATAAGTCTCACTCCGAGCATTGATCTTTCCATCGCTCTTTGTGCCTTTACTATTTTATCCATATTAGACTTGGTGAGTATCCACGTCTGTGAACCATACGTGAGTATAGGGAGGATACACCAGTCGAAAATTCTATTTTTCAAATATTGTTCTATTTTGGTGCTTTTCAAGATCCAACTCGGTTTTCCAAATCCTGCCCACGCTAAACTTCTAGTAATTTCGGCAGTTTGAGTTTCTTTGATAACTTTCATTATCTGTCCGAGGTAGATGAATTCGCTTACTGTTTCTAAATTTATGTCGTTCAACGTTATTTCTCTAATGTTCGGTGTACTTGTCATTATTTTTGTTTCTTCCAAGTAAAGTTCATCTTAAGACCTTTTTTTCCGAAGCTTAAATTAGTTGTGTCATGATGGTCTGTAGTTATTCGAAAGTTGTAGCGAATATTAAAATGTCATCAGCGTATTTCAAATGACTCAGTTTTCTTCCCTTAACATTTATTCCTTTATCTGCCCAGTTAATGTCTTTGAACA
The DNA here is from genome assembly GCF_040954645.1 of Diabrotica undecimpunctata. Lineage (NCBI taxonomy): Eukaryota > Metazoa > Arthropoda > Insecta > Coleoptera > Chrysomelidae > Diabrotica > Diabrotica undecimpunctata. The sequence continues at coordinate 121,927,867 of NC_092807.1, read as the reverse complement.
CGTCTTCCAGTCCAAGTGTGAATAGCTTTGGTAAGATAACATCTCCCTGGTGAACTTCTCTGTTGATTGATATAGCATTGGTTTTTGCATCTATTTGTATTTTTATTGTAGCTTTTTTGTACGTATTATATATGAGCATGCTGTATCGGGGGTTTATCCTGCAGTTGTTCATAGCTCTCTTTATTGCCCAAAGTTCTATATATTCAAATGCCTTTTCATAATAAATAAGGCAAATGTATAATTTCAAGTGATATTCATTGGCATTCTCTATTAGCGTTCTGACTATAAAACGTTGATCCGCTGTTGTACTGTAACCATTTCGGAATCCTACCTGCTCTACCGGTTGATAGCTATAGATCTTCGACGTTAGCCTGTGAGTTATTACACTCATAAACAGTTTGTACATTTGGGACAGCTGGAAGATTGGCCTATAGTTCTTCAGATCTCCCCTGTCTCCTTTTTTGAAGAGAAGTATTGTCAAACTTTTATTCCAATCATCTGGGACTTTTGCTCTGTGAAGACATTCCTTGAAAACATTTTTCAATTCTTCGAGAATAATTTCACTCCCCTCCTTCAACATTTCTACAAGTATTTCATCTGGGCACAGAGCCCTATTGTTCTTTAGTTGTGCCATAGCTTGTTTTGTTTCAAAGGCTATGTTAAGGAGTATTTCTGAGTTGAAATTCGTTATCTTTCTCTTAAGATCTTCCTTTGCAGTATTATCTGGGTTCTTGTTTGAGGAATATAAATCACGGTAAAATGTTTGAGTAACTTTAAGGATTTCGTTCTTTTTTTTTGGTATTTTTTTATAACAACTCGAGAAAGACTGTATCGATTTGGCTATTTTTGAAATATTTGTAGAACCCCAAGAAAAGGTGAGAAAATGTAATGAAATAGTAAGGAGAATAGTAAAACCAACAATTGTATCTTCATATACAAACATTTATATATACTCCTTTGAATTGACGTCATTAAAACCGTAGCTTTCTTCACGTCTATTTACTTTGACGAATTTGACTCCCCACCAAGGAAAAATTTTTTGGTTTTTTTAATCCATTATAATGAAATATGATAATCAAAATTAAGTAATTAAACATAACGATGATAACGAAAATGTAAATGGTCAATAAATTCCAGTAATTAATGGTCAATATTGAAGTAATCATACAGTTTACGTTGATTTGGAGTTGAGAAAAACGAAAGCGTGCAAGGATAGAAGCATTGCGTTTGGTCTGTGCTGGGTTTGACATAAATGCAAACTTCTTAAGTCTTTTAGAAAATCTGCTAGTAAAATTCTTCAAGAATTCTAAAAGTTCATAAAAAAAAAGAGTTTTTAAAGAGCCAGTGCTAGTAATCTCATTATTATAATTTTTTATGATTGTGGTAGGAGCATATTTTTAGTCTACATTTATTATTTATTTAGTGCTTGTATTTACCAATAGGAATACTTTTAAATATTCCTTTATTCTTTTGGGAATAAGAGAAGCTCGCTTTTCAGCTTAATGTGTAATAAAAATAATAATAGTAACCAAATATCTGCTTACCAATCAATAACTGTTATATTGTTATTGGTTGTATAATACATTATGGAAATACCTATTCAATTTAAATCAACTAGATTAATACAGAGAAGGTGTAGTGTATTGAACTAACTCCTGCTTTTGACACTGTGTCAAAACCAAGTTGTACGTATTATACAAGTAAATAGAAATATACCGTAAAGAAAACATGTTTAAACATCAAAATAAATATGTCGTAAACAGTTGTAATTTAAGAAATATTGGCCAAAAGCCAGCATTTTTAAAATTTGTCTATTATACCTATCTTGTAAAAAAGGTCATAAACAAGTTTTGATAAAGCTACGTAATCTTTTTTATTACACCGTTCTTTTGTATATAAATGTCAGATAACTTGTCAGTGCATATACATATAATTGTATATGTATATGTATATATATATATATATATATATATATATATATATATATATATATATATATATATAAACTGTGTATAAAAAGGGAAAAACGATGGAATGGGATGAAATCCCATAATAGCAGAAAAAAAACAAGCTAGATGTTAAATATTCCATAATAGCAGAAACGTTTCGTTTTTTATATTCAAAACAGCATTAGTCCATATCTGTAAGAGTAAGGTTCTATTAGAAGTAAGGGAAAAGTTCTTTTAATTAAAAGAGAATGCCAAAAAGTGGCCTCTTGTAGTGAGTGAAAAAGAGATACTTATGTATAAAATTGACTTACATGTGTATAATATCGATATGAAACACAGCTACCAAGCTTTACAAAGAATTAGTCATAAAATTAAAAGTTCGCATAGGAGCTTACCTATCTTGGTATAACAAGTTTAAACAAGTATAGTTGTAGCATGTTATACATGCACTTGTTTAAATTTGTTATCCTTGGATTAAGTTAGTTACTGTTATCTTTCACATACGATTACACTATGTGAATTTTTGATTTTATGACCAAGTTTTTCTACAATTGGGTAGCTATGTTTACCATCTATGTTGTATAAACGTGAAAGCCACTTTTATACATAATTATCTCCTATTCACTCATTATGAGAGGCGACTTTTTGACATTCTCTTTTAATTAAAAGAACTTTTCTCTTCCTTCTAAGAGAACCTTACTCTTACATATATGGAATGATGCTATTTTGTAAATACAAAATGAAACGTGTCTGCTAATGTATGCAATAGTTAACATCTAGCTTATTTTTTTTTATTCTTATCTGACAGATCTTCAAGAGTTACAGTGTGAAAGGGATTTCACACCCCATTCCATTGTTTTTCACTGCTTATTGTTTGGACATTCGTTGTTCATAATGTTATATATATATATATATATATATATATATATATATATATATATGTATATATATATATATATATATATATATATATATATATATATATAATAATAATAAGTAAGTTCCAAAAGAACTAAATCTTTTGGTCACGAGGATATCAGTCAAAGGAGAAATAATAAAAGGAAATCACAGTTCCATTCCTATATTTGAAGACGTTTCGCTTATTGTATTTACAATCTTCATCAGTTCAATCTAAAAGAATACAATGGTGGTAGGCAAGAATATAAAACATGGAAAAAGAAGTTACGAATGGTGAGTCAAGAATGACAAAAAATTTAACAAACTTTATAAAATTTTATTACCGATTCCGTTTCAAAACTTCTCTCTTTGGGATTGTTTAAAATCATGCCCTGGATTCTCATGTAGAACTCGTTCGCTAACCGCCCGCCTTATATCTGCCCCAGAACCTAATATAGATCTCTCGTACCGAAACAAACTCTTTATTTACCCGCTGGATACTAAGTTCTTCCAGTGCAAGTATAAATTGGTTGTACTTACAGATGCTGTTGCTATCAAACCTGCTACCCTCATCTCCGTCAGCCTACAAAAAACCAAAACTACTTCCACTTTTCTTTTAAATTAAACACTTTAGAAAAATAGGATTTTTTTTTACGCAAACTTAACACTTAAAAAACGGTAAAACCTTTCGATATATAAACTATATAAATTATTTGATCTTATTAGTTTTATGAACCAGGAACAGCTGATATTTTTTTCTACTTTAAAATAAGCTTTTTACAAAAAATTTCCCCTTCAACTTTCTCTCTCTCTCAAACAATTATGATCTAGCACTTTCAAACAACCCAAATTTCCATTTTTTTCTTGAGAAAGAAAACTTTCTCTCCTTGCCGGCTTTCGAAAACAATCAGATAGCTAGTCGTTTGGATTTTCGAAACTATTGTTAACCTTACTTTGTTTGTCGAATTCTTTTGAAGGGAAATCATTTTTATCCTACTTAAATTAACTTTTTTAATCTAATTAACTAATCTCTTAATCTATATTTTGGTTTAATCTGATATTTGTTCTTTGTATACGAAAAACACTTTCACCGGAAAAAAATCTTTTAATATGCACCAATGACTTGCTTACATCTAAAAATGCCAGAAATACAATCTTTGTCAAAATTTTCTTCTCTGGATTTTAAAAACCTTAACCTCTTCGTTAACAACCGTTAATTTTAAATAGGGAATAGACCGTGTGTGGCACATCTTCTTCTTGTATATATTTTGCACACCATGACAATCTGTATTTTGCAAACTTCTGCTCTAAAAATATGTGTAGTTATTGTGTTGAACTACGTACATAGATTTTTCAGCCAGGAAATCCTTCGCCTTTAAAATTTTCCCATTGGTCCCCGTTTTTCTTCTGCTTTTTACCCAAATCTTACGCTGTTCCTTATGATGTGACTGAGGTATTTGATTTTGGCTGTTTTTTTTGCGGTTAACAGCTCTTTTTTTATATTCTTAATAAAACGTCCTGATTAGTAAGTCCTTCAGGATTCGACGATAAAGCCACATTTCGAAAGCCTTATTTTTCTTGTAGGTGGCATCTGTGAGGGTCCACGACTCCAATTATTATGTTTTCTTAATGTTTAGCGAAAGACTTTATCATCCAGTGACACATAATGGGACAGGTATTTCTCTGACGAGTTCCGCGTTTTCAACATACATGATTTTACAGAAGCAGCATTTAAAGAAATTTTTTAAAAGTTTAGTTTTTTTTACTTCAGAAAATAACAGCTATATTAAATAACTATGATTTAAATTTATTCGAAATCATCTATTCTCTCGCAAAATATCAATATATTTTGGATACATGGATAACGGCATGTAAAAGATCAAGACAGCTTAATTGATCTAGAATTAATTTAAATATAAAACATGCATCATATATTATTCTTCAAGATTCTAAAATAGACCACTTCAACTGACTTAAAATTTTCTGGTAATCATATACCTACCAAGGTATATTAAATCAATATGAGAAGAAACGAAGAAATATGTACTGAATGTTCCTAACCAACTTTTTATGTACCTTTTAATTGACACTTAATATAACACTTTAAACTGCTGGGCGTGAGAGCCCTTTTGAATTACGAATGATAAATCCTTACATATTAGCTACATTCACTGATATTGTATTGTGATCAATGAATTGGACTATCAAAAATTATACCTAAATCTCTAATACTACTGAAAACAATTCTATATTCTAAATTTGTTAACTTACATCACTCTTACAGCAGCTAAGTACAAGAGGCCATTATTTCGTGTTGTCTTGTTCAAAATAAATAAAGAAAGCTTTTTACAATGACTGTGTAGTTGTTTTTGCATTTTTTAAACACACTATACAAAAAAAAATCACTTTATTAAAATTATATATTGTAATTCAAATTGTATAAACAAATCAAAATAAACATAAACAAAATTCTTACTAAATTGTCGACAACGCCTTAAACATTTTTAGCAATCTGTCAAATGTCATTGAAGTTTAAAATATACCCATATCAGCGGCGTACGATTTTCGAATCTATTTAATCAAAATGAAAATTTTTGAAGTACTAAACTTCAACTCTAAGGTTAATGGAAAATGGTTATGGAAATTTTAACTACTAGTGACATCAGTTTGTATAAAATATAAATATACTAAATTTGTATTAAAAAAACTATACAAATACATTACACTTTTCGTTCATTTAATTTCTTGACACCGTCATATATATTTAAAGTGTTTCTATAAAACTTTTATGTTTACGTTAAATAAACAAATTAGTTAATAAATATATTTTTTCAGATTCGAATAGACAGGTGTTAATACCCGAGGTAAGTTTTTATGTTAAAACATTTTCATTTTCATATTGATTTTCATATTGGATTTTCATATTAGATTTTCATATTGGAAATCATATTCAAATTATTACACAGAAAAATGAGTTTTCATCTTTTTCGTAGAAAAATAATAGATAAAACACCACTTTCTACAAAAATATCCAATATCTAAATTTATGATTTATGAGAAAATGAACTCTTCATTTTTTTTTTCTGTAACTATCTTATCTAAGTTAACTAAATTCTGCAGTTTTTTAAATATGTGCAGCTATCTAATGCTAGTATTTATTTTTAGTTATTGACATTGTTTACACTGAAATTCGCCCTTAAAATATAGGGCGCTATTGGTCATGGACCCATATTCAAAATTCGAGGCTTAGGGCGTATCAACTATTGATTGCATCATGCAGATCTCTCTTGGGCCCTTCTCCTCCATATTCATGGTTTTCAGGCCGTCTTCCACGTCATCCAACCACCTCGTCCTGGGCCTTCCTTTTTTCCGTCTTCCTATCGGCTTATATTGTAACATCTTCTTTGTCATTTTCGTGTCTTCTTGTCGCTGAACATGTCCCAGCCATGACAGTCTTTGACTTTTCACAAATCTTACAATGTCACACCCTTCATTCAGTTCATTAACCTCGTCGTTTCTCCTGATTGTCCATGTGCCATCTTTCTCTTGCATTGGGCCATATACTCTTTTCAGTATCTTTCTCTCGAATGCCCTGAGTTGGGCTTCCTCTTTTTTCGTCATTACCCAGGTTTCACAACCATAGGTTACTACGGGTCTAATCAAAGCTCTGTAGATAGTCATTTTGTCATCAATCTTTAATTAGCATAGTATGTACAATTTTCACTGGAAATACGTGAATTAATTTTGTTACTTACGGAATTCTTCTGATTGATTTCTGTGCTCAGATATGTGAAGGCATCCACACGTTCAACAGTATAGTTGTCTATTGCTATATGATTTTCATTCTTAGAATTTCCTTGAACGTGTTCCGTGGTTGTGTGGGTACGTGTGCTAAACTTCCACGGAAACAAAATAAAAATAATAATAATATTGAATAATACGTAAAAAAACTGTTAATAATATTTATTTTTGTAAAGCGTAATTAAATCTCAAAGGGAAGGTATTTTTGTATATGTATCGCGGACCGATCCAAATTGTGTCCCAATGATTAAAAACTCAAACTCACACACTAAAAACATTCTTTGTTTTTATAATCCAGACGATAAACTTTTATTATCGGGCTGGTCTCTTGTGATGTCATTGCTTACTTCGTATTATATTTCGTTTTCCATAAATAAAAAAATGCAACGTACTCAAAATGTATATTTAAAATGCCCAGCATATCTGTAGTATATTAAATAAACATATTGAGAAACACATTTCAATTTTTATTTCATTTTTATTTCTTATGTGTATAACCAATTGCAAAAATGTAAATTTTAATATGAGATCGTTTTATTTAATTTTTGAATACAAAAGTTTAATAATTCGTAATTAGCTTGTCGCTACAAACGTTTCCATTAGTCGTGTCTTGCTTCTACTAATAATGGTGGCATCGTCTGCATATATAGCAGTTTGTACTGTTTTGGTGTTTATATGGCCGGTTACATTGGTTTTTCCGATGACTGCTTCAAGAACTAGGTTGAACAGCGTGGTTAAAAGTGCGTCTCGCTGTCTCACTTCATGTTGATGTCCAACAGGGGAGATAGTTCTCTATTTACTATAACTGCGGTTTTTGGACTCTGCAACGTCATTTTTATGAGGCTGATATATTTTTTTGGTATACCTAGATTTCGGTATTCAGCATTTTGTCTCTTTTTACACTATCAAAAGGTTGTTTAAATTTTATATACATATTATATAGTTCTATGTCGTATTCATAAACTTTCTCTTGTATTGTTCTAAGTATTTTTTTATTATAACTAATAAATTAACAATCAGAATAAAACAATGTATTCTATAAGTTAATGTGATGAGTTTAGGTCCTGTACCTGGGTTCTGGCGTGAGGTGGTCCCCTCCACTGAGAGAATCACGGGTCCATGTTACTGGTCTGTTGGCCAACGTCGCTTTAGTCTTCTGATAACTCGATGTTGAGGTATTGTAAATTCTTTTGCTGGTATACTTCTTTCACTGTTGAGATATTGAGATCCTCATAGATTCTTTGGTTGGTTACGTACCAGGGTGCATTAACAATTGCTCTTAAGATTTTTGATTGGCATCTTTTCATAATAGCAATATTACATTTACTACTACAGCCCCACAGCTCTATGCCATATGTCCATATTGGTTTGATAACTGTTTTATAAATTAGAATTTTATTATTTATTGGAGTTTTTTCCAATTAACCAATTGATTTCTTTTTGTCTTAGTTCTATTTGTTTTCTTTTTTTGGTGATGTGTTCTTTCCAACATAGGATTTGCTCCAGGTGTAGCCCTAGATATTTGGTTGTTTTAGTCCTGGGTATTTCCTTATTATTGATATATATTGGTGGTGGTGTTTCTCGTCGTAAAGTGAAAGTTGCGTGGGTTGACTTGTTTTCATTTATTTTTATTTTCCATTGTTTAAGCCAGTCTTCAAGCTCATACAAATAGTCTTGGAGTTGTTGTGTAGCTATGTTAATGTATTTGTAACTTGTAAGTGCTACTGTGTCATCTGCAAATGTGCCAATTGTTACGTTATGTGAAGTTGGTAGATACTTTTGTTCTAAACCGTCGATTTTCCAAGTATTACCACCATTCGAAAGAATGGTGGTAATATTTGTTTAATTTTATAAAGAAGTTCTTTATGCTAAACCTTATCAAAAGCTTGACGTACATCTAGTGATACCATTGGACGATATTCGTTTTCTTCTAATGCGGAATTGATTTTATGGGTTATTCGGTGGCATTGCTGGATAGTTTAGTATTCTCGTCGAAATCCAAACTGATATTTTGGTATCCAATCTGCGCCTGTAAAGTCTGGATCTATTCTTTTTATTAAAACTTTTTCTAGTAATTTGGAGATTGTTGATAACAGACTGATAGGTCGATAGGACAAGACTTCACTTGGATCCTTTCCTGGTTTTTGGAATAAAAGTATTTCTGCAATTTTTAGATTTTTAGGCCAATAATTACATCTTAATATTGCGTTAAATATATATGTAAGGATTACTATATCCTTTTTTGCTAATTCTTTTAGCGTTTTTGGTGTTACTAGGTCAATTCCTAGTGACTTTTTGATATTTAGTCTTGAGATTTCTTCTTTTGGGTGTTGTTAATTTTATTGGACTTACTGATGGTTGTTCTGAGTTTAAATAATTAATAATTTCTTGATCTTCTTTATTGTTGTGTGACTGGAATACTGTTGCTAAATGTTCAGCAAATAATTCTGATTTTTCTTTATCGCTTCTTGCCCATTGGTTCTGTGTGTCTGTGGTTTTTCTTACTGGTGGCGATATTGCTTGAGGTTTTAAGGATGATTTGATTGGTTTCCATATTGAATGGTCGTATCTATTAAGTTGTGTTATATATTTTTTGTCTGACTCTTCTCTTGTAATTTTTAATTGTGTTTTTAATTTATTGTTTAAGCGATTGTAAAACGTTTTAAACGCGTTCTAAGTATGAATATGTTGTCTGTAGTGGCTCTATTTGGTCTGAATGCATTTTGATAATCACCAATTATATTTTCGGAGTATTCTGACAATCTAGTGTAGATAATACCAGAAAGGATTTTGTATATTACATTTAGCATTCCCTCTTATCTCCTTTTTTATATATTCGCTGTATAAGACGAACTGAACATATCTCCGGCTTTTGCTTCTTGGTCCATACAATTTTATCAGGTAATGAATTCTTCCCCAGAGTTCGGGTTCTCCATATTTTAACAATTCTGCTGAAACTCCGTCCGGTTCTGGCACTTTACTGTTTTTTAATTTCTTTATTATTTGAACTACTTCTTTACAACTCGAATTTTCAATGTGCTTTCGCCGTAAAATATATTGTTTATTAATTTTCTGCACTAGTGTCTGTTGTTATGTTCAAAGATTTCTTGTACTTGTTTTTTCATGGCCTTTTTTTTCTTCTGCATATTCTAGTCGCTTGTATTCTCTTTTCGTTATAAATTTCTCTGCTATTTCTTGTGTTTCTTTAAAGTTGGTTAAGCCTAGCTTGCCTTTTTTCTTTACTGCAGTTGTGCATTCATCATCATACCATTCCGAGTTTCTTTGTCTTTTGGCTTTTCCGACAGTTTCCTTTGCAGATTCCGTCATTATTGTTTTTAATTGTCTCCCTTCTTTCTCTGCAGTATCTTCCTCTCTGATTTCGTTGAGTTTTATTTGGAGAGTATTTTGATATTCTTTTGTTGGACTTTTGAATCCTTCAACATTCCATTTTTTTATTGTACTGTATTTAATAAACTATATTTGTAATTTTATAAATATACAAATGAGCATATTATTCCAAAAAACTAAACACTATAATGTTTAAAATGATAAGATCGTCCATAAAATTTGGCATTTTATTGTATACAAAATGTTTTTTGAATTTTTTTGTGTTGCTTACTACTGGTTTCACTTTTAGGTTATCTATCTATGAGTAGTGTATAAAAAATAGTGAAAAATAAAAATGGATTAATAAAATATCAATGTAATAGAATTTTTTAGAAGCAATGTGAACTTGTTTTGGTATTTCTGAAAAGAGGAAAAAATAAACTTTTCATGATATCAAATATCATATCAAATAAAATATCATCTCATTCATGATCCTAGAATTTCAGAAATATATATTCAGTGGTTTTAGAGAAATTACCGTATGTAGATTTTGAAGAGTAATGACGAAGTATTTCCTACAAAGGACTTATACTATTCGAGTACTCTTAACAATCATAAAATGTCGAAACATTTTCTATCTAGGTCACATTCTTCGAGGTAACCTGAAACGTATCTTACAATTAATAATAAAGAAGAAGCTTAAAAAGTGAATAAGAGTTGTTTATAATTAATAAGTGAATAAGTGAATAATGTTTCGTAATCGAATCCAACTACAACTACCGCTGTTCTCCGCATGTATTTATTTGTAAATCACCTAATATTCTTTTTAAATATTTTTTAACTGACGAAGAGTGAGCTTTAAAGTTTTCTAAAAGCTACCATAGCGAAAATCACAAGGTATTGGCATATAATGTCCGGTAAAAGGTACTGAATTTAATTTAAAAAAGAAATATATGTATTAAAAAAATTGATAAAAGTATTGGGAAAAAAAATTATATGAAACTCCATAATAAGCCAATTATGGAAACAGAAGATGCAACAAATTTGTTATTTATTTATCTTAAATAAATCCAAACATTAATAAACTTAAGTGGGAGAGTCTGCGTAACCTGTCATCGTTTTAATATGTTATTAAGAGTCTTGTGTACGTTTATTCGTTTCAGAAGCAAACTGACCTTGACGTCCTAACGGTTCTCTGAAGGGCTCGCTTCTACGATACCACGATAAAAATTGATTATCGCTAATGATGATCATTATGCGAGGAGCTGGGTTTCATAAAATCGACGTAGGAGCAAGGGAGACCATCAGTAGGGTTTCAGATTTCATTTTATTAAACCAGGAATATTTATAAAATTTATTTGGATAAAATTAATAATTGCAACTTTTGTCCTTAAACCAAATAAAAATAAATTTTTAAAATAAAATTACGGAGTATGTAAATGTTGGCGCCAATAATTTTGAATGTTAGTGAATAAATAATTATAAATAGGTATATAGCCTTTTTAAAATTTTTCGTCCTCATTATCTAATTTTCTAAAAAAAAATAACGCAATACATTTGAGTATCAAGTCTCGTTTTTGAAAATTATGTACATTATGCTAATAAATATATCATTGACACAGTGACACAGACTTATTTTTTAATTTATTTGTATCGTTTGTAATTTATATATTTAAAACAGCAAGCTTATTGGTATGTAGTTGCCTAGTAACGTTCAGTCTCCTGTTCAATCAAAAATTTATCCATTTATTTGTAATCTCACATTAATCTTAATTACTTAATTTTGTATAGTTTCACTGTGTATAATTGTGAAACATATCGATTAGTACCTTAATTCCAGTTTGTTTAACTTCCTGCAAACTATAGATTGCCTAATATGTATTAAGGAAATGCCTGCAATTCCTCGGTTCAAATTATATTTGTTAGCTTTCAAAAGTCAAAGGTTTTATTCTATGCAGAGAGCAATACACTTATTTGATAAATCGTAACATTTTAGTGAGATAATAAATATAGCTTAGGGACTAATTTAGGATGCAGTTGATTATAAATTTTTACCTCAAAAACAACTATAGCATAATAATTCACTAGCTGTCAATACAACTATATTTTTCTCCACAACTACAACATTTTATTTTACCATTGTCGATCGAGAATAATCGAAAACAGGGAATTACAAACAATTCGAAATTATAATTACATTCGAATTTGTCCACTCGATTTTTTTATTAGAATATAATTGATATTATTGATTTGTCCCATGTGTTTGGCACACTTTTCTCTCTGTTGAACATTGATTGAATATCGTGTATAATTTGGGATTTATTTCTTTTTCGGCTTCCTTGTTCATTTCTATAATAATTCCGTGCTTGTATAGTGCTTTACCCCATTTTATTTCTTTCAACGCATGTGTTATTTTCCTTTCAGCGATTATTGGAATAAGCTATAAGCTTACGTTATTTATTTTCGTATTTGTTTTGACTTGCTTTGGTTTATTCATTTTTAGACGAACGACAATCTCCACATTCACAAGTTTCATCCAAATTAACGACGGTGTATCCTTGGGAACGAAATTTTTTTATCCCACGCAAATAGTGATGCCTCCATTTCAGAATATTGGACCGTTCCATCATGGTCGTCTTTCATCCTCGTACTTTTTTTGCAAAAAAAGTTCATTTCATGGAAGATTCTCTACATCAGCGGTTCTCAACCTTTTAGCACTGGCGCCCCCGTTGAACACTGAAGATAGCTCACGCCTCCCTCCAGTCAATAATTGGTTGGTTCAAGTAAGAACAGTGAAATTGTGAAACTGACGATGCTAACTCTACGTTAGCAAAAGCTGGGATGCAAAATAGAAATCCAGATATATTGAAATACGAAAGTTTATTTGATGTCTCATTAAACGTAACATTGTTTATTTATTTAAGAAAAAGAATGTGTATCCTTGGGAACGAAATTTTTTTATCCCACGCAAATAGTGATGCCTCCATTTCAGAATATTGGACCGTTCCATCATGGTCGTCTTTCATCCTCGTACTTTTTTTTGCAAAAAAAGTTCATTTCATGGAGGATTCTCTACATCAGCGGTTCTCAACCTTTTAGCACTGGCGCCCCTTTAAACACTGAAGATAGCTCACGCCTCCCCTCCAGTCAATAATTGGTTGGTTCAAGTTAGAACATTGAAATTGTGAAACTGACGATGCTAACTCTACGTTAGCAAAAGCTGGGATGCAAAATAGAAATCCAGATATATTTAAATACGAAAGTATTTATTTAAGAAAAAGAATAATCAAAAAATCAAATACGCATATAAAGTTGAAAGTCTTATATGAGAGTTTTTGCACTTTCAATGAGAGGTTTGGCATTGTCTGTTCTTGACAAGTTTTTCGATATTCGGTTAAAACTGTGTCAGAGCACCCTCAAGTGACTTTCAACGTCCAGCCTTGAACGGTATTTTGATTTTATATACGCCAATGCAGAAAAACCAGATTCGCAAAGATATGTGGATGAAAACTGGACTAATAAATTCGCAGATACTAAAGCCACTTCTGGGTAAAGAGGAAAGTAGTCAAAATTCTTCCAAGTCCATGTTTGCAAAATCTGCTTTTGCTTGTAAATCACATTTTAAGTCAGTTGCCTGCTCTTGAAGGTTAACTGGAAGAATGTCAACTTCGATATGAAAAGGATCTCTTATCAACTTAAATTAGTACTTTTCCGAGCGAACATCTGGAAAGTACTTTCGAATTTAATTTTTCAGTTTTTCCAAATGCCGTGATATGACGTCTTTCAAATCCGAAACTAGATGTAGTGGAAGGGTTTGAATATCATCGAGGAGGTCGTTCAGTTTGAGAAAAGAGGAATAGTTTGGCTTGGAACTGTGAAGGTGGCGCTGCCAAAGCGATATTTTTTCTATAAACCCCTTAATTGCGTCATAAGTGTTTAAGAGATTTTTACGGCCTTGAAGCTTCGGATTCAGGACATTAAGTGTCTCAAAAAAGTCAGACAAATAAGCAAAGTAAAAGATATTTGTATCATCTGTAAATCTTCTGTGAAGATCTTCTTGTTGGTCAGGTCTTGACATAGTGCTTGAAAGAGCCCAGTGTTTAATGCGCTGGATTTGATGTGGTTAACTATTTTAATTGCTAAGTTTAATGTGACGTTGAGAGTAAAGTCTGACTAGCTAAAGCTTATCTGTGAATACTGTCATGGCTTGGGCCCCATCAGTACATATGCCAATTACTTTCTCCCATGGAAGTTCATTGATTACTAAAAAATCTTCGAGAGCAGAAAATATGTCAATGGCTTTAGTTGTTGTTTCGAGAGATGTTACAAACAATCTTTCGTCCAGGAACCGTTTTCTGTCAATAAATCGACAGTAAAATAATAACTGTGCATGCTTTGAAATATGTTTCGTCACACTGCAAAGAAAAAAACGGTGAACCATTTAATTTTTGCAATAGTTGATTTTTCAAATCCAAAGCCATGTCATCAATTCTATGTTTTACTGTGTCGTTTGAGAGAGAAATTTTTTCTACTTTCTTACAACTTTCTTCACTAAGTACGGTACTACAAGCAGTAAGTAAACAAGGTTTACAAAGCACGTGGTGTTCGTGTGTATTAAGGTATAAAAAACAGTATTCAACAGGTATACTAGCCACTCCTGGATATCTCCACTTCATGGTTTGTTCCAGTTTCACTTTTAATTAAACAAGGTTTAATTAGTGACTCACCAATAGTATATGAATGCTTGATTTTAACTATCAAAAGTGCTATTTTGTATAATGTTTTCACAGCTTTCTCATTTTCAACACGAAAATTTGCAGTAGAATCAAGTTTCATATGTTTAGGCTGCTTTTTTTGGCAATAAAAAATTCTGGGCCTTTATTTTTCAAAGAAGAATGGTTTGTAATTAGATGCCGTTCCAAACGTCCTGGGCGCATTGCATCATCACTAAAAACAGCATGACAGTTGACACACGGTAAATGACTGCCGTTTTTCTCCATAAAGGTAAAAACCATACCTGATATAATCGTGTGAATACATTTTTTTCTTTGGAAGTGACTTAGCCATTTTCAAAGCTGTTACCAACGCTATTAAATAATTCACACACAATCACTTTGTTATTAAATAACGATTACACTGATTGCTACAAAGAGTATATAGACGCTGTCGACTGAGACTGACGCGTGAGACGGATTCACTGAACTGGAGCCAGGAGTGCTTGCAATACACTGTTTTTTAAATATACATTTAATCACGTTTAAATAAAGAAATGTTTCTAAACAAAATAAAAATACAAAGTCTTTTGCTTTTTATATATATTTTTTAATTTTTATTTTTTTTTTCTTTGTATCCTCACGCCTTCCTTGAAATTCTCTCTCTCACGCCTCCCAGATTGAGAACCACTGCTCTACATTGTTGTGAGTGACATGTTTGCTAAATTTTTGTCTTTGTTAATCAATGCAAAACTTTGTTCGATGTCGGCAATAATTTTTAAAGGAAAAAATAGGTATTAACGATGGTGCGATATCACGTATGAACTTCTTAGCATGTTTAAGCAATAGTACAAGAATCTACTCCCGTCGTACTACTTACTTTATCGATTAAACTTTCACCACTCTTTAAATTAAGATGAAAATTAAATACATTTAAAATAATTTGTTTTGCACGAATGTATAAGATATTTCCTTGACTTACCTTTTGAATTTCCATTTTCAATGAACATAAAGTCAGAATAACTACTAAACAACCACAAAGCCTTGCTATCATTATAGTTATGAGTTACGAATATAATTAGTTTGTAATGACCATGATTCTAACGACATGTATTCTCACCAAAAAAAAAACAATTCATCATCAGCCATCAGATATCACTTTTGAGTCCACTGCCTAACATAGGCCTCCCGTAAATAATTTCATTGCATCCTAGCTTGAGCACCCTGAATCCATTTTTTCTGGATGCGCTTGATGTCGTCTGACCACCTTGTTGAAGGACGTCCTCGATTACGATAAGCATTGTGTCTAGGTCTCCATTCTAAAATTTTCTTGGTCCATCTAAGATCTCTGACTCTGGCAATATGTTCTGTCCAGTTCCATTTCAGCGTTGTTATTCGTTAACTGCGCCCGTAACACTTAACTTTCTTTTATTTGATTTGAAACTCTATCTCTGAAGGATATATTCAACTTGCTCTTTGTGCCACTAGTATCTTATTAATGACTTTTCTGGTAAGGGTCAATGTTTCTGCTGCATACTTTAGAACTGAAAGTACACATGATCAAAGAACTTTCTTTTCAAGCACAAGGGAATATCTGATCTGAAGACTTGCATTAGTTTTCCGCACGCTGCCAATGTTAGTCCTGTTCTGTTTAACTCTATTGTTTGATTGTGTCTTCCTAATTTATTCTCGTGGCTCAGATACTTCTAGGTATAAACTTGTTCAATTTGCGTGCCATTAGTTGAAACGTTTTTGGCCAGTATAATGTTGGTCATGTATTGTGTTTTGGTGGTTACATCTTCTACTAAACAATTAACCTGTCGTTAATATAATTAAAATAATATAAAATAAAATTATCTTTTGTAAATAATATTTATTTAATTAAAATCATTTTCCCTTCTTTTCATCTCTTGTGTCAGATGGGCAATTCTGGTCAGTTATGTTAAAAAACATTCATTTTAATGCATTTATGTGAAAAAGAAAATACATGTACAACCTTGAATCGTCTCGTCGTGGCATCGGCGCGATTCTATCGTCCATAAGGAATCCGTAGCCCTATCTACGCAACGTTCACAGTGTCTTACCATCAATTTTTCTAAGCGTTTTTATCTCGGAGCTGTTTCGCAGAGCAGTCAACAAAACCATGATAGCCTTGATGATCGCCAACATCCGGACCGGATAAGGCACTGAAGAAGAAGAAGTTTTTATCTCTGCTGTTTCTAGCTTTCTTTTTGTTCTCTTTATGTCGAGTAGGCACTCTGCGGCTCTGTTCGCTGTATTAACCTTGTCTTACACATATGTTTTGAACTTTTCATAGACAGACAGTGTGATGCTTAGATATTTAACTTGACTTAAACTTAAAACATCAGAAATAAAGGGTCTTCAAAGTCAATTATAAATAATAAAGTCCCTGTAAAAGACAAAGTAAGAGTAGAAATTCATAAGAAAAGAGGACAATCTGTAAAACATACTCTACATACTCTTTTCAATTAAATACTGATTTCGTCCATCTATTTTAACGTTTTACGCTACCGAGCTACCGAGTACCTGCTGTAATGTTGGACGAGAGTAATAAATTTTTCTATTTTCTTCCCATTTGTGTGATTTTTTTTAGCCTGATAATAAATTGTGTTAATTAAAATCTCCTAGTATAATTTGACATGTAGGAATCTGACTAGGAAGATTAGAAATGTCAGCTATACTTAAATCAGAATTAGAAGCGATATAAAGACTGCAGATGTTAACTTTTAGTGAACCTACTTAGTATACCACTACAGCTTCTAGATTTATTATCGGAGGAATACTGCAAAATCACTTGCATGGTCTTAATTTTGCCTAATTTTGGATACACTTGTATAATTTCTTAAATTATGTTGTTTTTAAAATGATTTTCTTGTAGACAAATTATAGAAGGAGAATTTTGAGCAATTAATAACTAATTACTATTTAAATGGAAATAAGCCACAATTAAAGGTTAAAATACGTTTATTGACGTTTCAATTACCACTTCGGAAATTGAAACGTCAATAAACGTATTTTAACCTTTAATTGTGGCTTATTCCCATTTAAATAGTAATTAATTTAAAATGCCACAAGAAAATAGCTTCAGAACAATTAATAACTGTTACATTTCTAAAGGTGTATAATACCCGCACAAATTCCACTGCAGAATAGACTTGAATATGAACTTATATAGAAGGTTCCACGCAGGAATTGCTATCGAACTGCGGTTTTAGTTGTCTAGTAATTAAATTCATTAGTTTAGTACATCGCGATTTCATTTTTTTTATAATGCAGATATAGGTTTCTCTTATCAAATTAAGTAAACCTAATGTGTCTTCTATATAAGTTTTAGATAGACTCAATTTATCTGGAGATCCTAAAGCATTTTCAAAAAAATCAGTTAGTTTAGATTAATAGTCTTAGAATTATTATCAATAGTTCTGGATTTTTTTTTAAAGGTGGGGTTAGAATTTCATCAAGACTACGCTTAGCTGTGTTTGCTTCTTTACCAGTTGTATTAGTTATTTCAAGTGTATCAATAGTATCTATTAATATGCTATTGATAGGTTATGCAAGTACTGAGGAAGACTGAGATTTATATATGAAGTTTTGAAATATTAAGTATTGTTGATTACTGGATATTTGTTATGGTTGTATCTGTGCATGTAGTTTAATGTGTTGAAAATGATGATAAGGGTGATATTTGGGATGCAGTTAATAATAATATAATTTAGAAGAGATATAGTCGAGGATTGTAATGAAGAGAAATTCGCTAAAGATACTGATGTAATGACAACGTCATGTGGAAGAGTATTAACTACTGTATTTCTAGTAGTAGTTGGTACTGTTGTTGTTAAATTTTTTATTTGGATTTATACAGGATGGACAATTTGCTACAAAATGGTCAGATTGTTTACAAAAGTAATACATACGTTTTTTAAAGATAAGAAAATACGTTAAGATGTTTGATCATAGTTTATGACAATCAAGGGGGGAATTGGTGTAGCTTCCAAAGGAGAGATAAATAATATATGTCTTCGAGAGCTTAGTATATGTCTATATTTCTGGGTTTCTTGTACCTATTCGTAAAAAATGAATTGAAATTAATAAATTAATGCCTAATTTTTTAAGTTCAGATTCTATGAAATTGGGAGGAGTACTAGGGCAGACATTATAGATCAGTAATCTTTTATTTGGTGTAAGGAATCGTCGAGCATATGATAGTTATTCTGTCATTGTCAGTATTCATGACATTTTTTACTAATTCTTCACTAGCTAGGTAAATACATATACGGTGATTTGAAATTCGTGATGAAAAAATAATATATCTTGGTTCTATAGTTTTTCCCAATGAAATTAGATATTCCTTAATTTTAGCGTTTTCCAGAGCATGATATAAAGTGGCTTGTTTCTTGGAAGGGACTTTTGGAGTTAAATTCATTAATTCTGTTGAATATGAAGGAGTTTGGTATGATGTCAATACGGTTTGGTTCCTCGACGCCCCTGGAGTATTAACATCATCAATTTTCGTTGTTTATTTACATAAGTTAATATAAACAATAGGAACTTGTTTTGCTGCAAATATCTTTATTAAGATTAAAATTACTTATAGATTTTTTCCAATAAATTCACTAATTATTATTTATGATAAAACCACTATAACTTTTATTAATTAAATTATTTCTTTTGTTGACAAACGATCGATAAACCTACATTAAAATTCTTTAGATTTTTAAATTGTTTACTTTGAATTTTTTATGTAAAAGTAATAAATGGTTATTTTAACAATATTGAATGATTGAAAATTTTAATTATCATATTTTGTGATGTGGGCTTCTTTAATTTCATAAAATCTTATTCCCTAATAAAAGATTACGAAGCAAATGCTTAAATTAAATTTTCTCCATCCTGCCTTTCTATAAATAATCAGTTGTAGGTCTGGCTCAATACTTTTCAGAATCTATTTTTACTTTTCTTAGGTCCTCGTTATTAAAGCGAACAATTTTCTAATACTCATTTATTATTTCTTCGAGTCAGCCATCAGAAAAGCCCTCACCGTAATGACAAATCAATTCAGTATGGCTCTTTTTGATCACTCGAAGGTTACTCCTATTCCTCATTAAACGACTCTCGACATTTCCTGTTGCTCCCGAACACTCTACCCACCATATGGCTGTTGGATGTTCGATGGGAATCTATTGTGTTTCGCCCTTATTGTAAACATCAATTTTCACCCTTAAATCATTTATTAAGTCCGCTAATAGTGTAAACAGAAGTATAGGTATATACTTTGTTTTTTTTTGTTTCATAGATTTATAATTATACTAGATTTATAATATAAACCTTAATGCTTATGAGTATTTTATGTTGAAAAATTGATAATAGTGGTATAAGAAATATATTGATTTTAATTATTGTTTTAATATAGTAGGTTTATTAGGAGATATTTAAATAAAATATTAATTTAATTTAATTTCATAAAATCTTAAAATTAACAATAATGCCAAGGGATGGAAAAATAGCATTATGATTTATAAAGTGCGAAAAAAGATGATCCGAAAAATTACATAGAAGTAAACGTTCTTTTCCTCCCAGTCCGGTATTCTTAGTTTTCTTACATTGGTTTTAACTTCTTTTAGCCACTTCTTTTTTGGTCTTCCTCGTCTGTGCTTTCCACCCGCTCTACATGTTAATCCTTTTTTTGCATGTATGTTTGTGGACATCCAGTAAACAAGTCCCATCCACTTTAGTCTTTGTGCTTTTACTTCTTGTATTACGCTTGGTTGGTTATAGTTGTAGTTCCATTACTTCCTTACTTATTTTTCTTTTCCATATGCCGCCATTGTCCATATCTTGCGTAATACCTTTCATTCCTATCGTTCCAATGTCTGTGTATATTCTTAACAATAATTCTTAATAATTGTTTTTTCTATTTCATCATCTTCTTTGGCTCAATTTGTAATCGTCACGTCAAGATATTCGAATTGATCCAGTTTTTCTTAACAATATCGATTAAGTCGTATGCCTGCTTAAAGTCTATAAACAGAATATGCAAATATAGATTTTGTTCGTAGCTGTTCGTAACAATATTTGTTTCATCGTAAAAATCTAATTGATTGTAGATCTGCCTCTTCCAAACGCTCCCTAATATTCACCTGCTATTTTAGATTCATATTTTGTTAGTCGGTTTCTTATTAATAAAGTGGATTTTTTGTTGATCGGACATATGGATGCATTTTTCCAGCCTTGTGATAATTTATTTTTTTCCAAATTCGTTTTAATAGGTTGGTTAGTCGTTTCAATATTGGTTGTTTACTTCCCTTGAATATTTCTGCTGTTAAACTGTTTTTCTCTAGATTGTTGTTATTCTTCAGCTGTTTTATTATTTCCTCTATCTTCTCTTATGTTTTATTGTTTTGAACATGCTTTGCCCCATTTACACATGATGAGTCGCATTTAATCTAAAGCCATAAAGGAGCATAAACCGTGACAATAAATTTGGTCAATTTCTTTAATTCTGGTGTTAGATTTTCAGTCATAACATAAAGACGTAGAATGCGATTCGCCAAAGTGAGCCATCGAGAATGATTCAACTTTTCAGGGCTTCGGTTTAATAAATTGACAGAACATGCTTCTGTAAAAATTGCGACATAAATTTAAAACAAATATTTCTGATCGGCACTCTAGTCAATTTAATCTACTTCTGGTAACTCACAGTCAATAATGTTATAGTTTATAACTGGCATAATTTCGCACTGCACTATTGGATTTCCTATAGTTCCTGCAAAAGCTCTTGGACCTTGAGTTTGACCGTCAATCTTTTGGAAAATATGCCTTAAAGGCAATTCATTAGCGTGAAGCTGACAGACAAATATTTGTAAAAGGCATCTAACTTTAACTCTAGTTGAGAAATTACACCATTTTTTCTTCCCGTACTTACCACATTTTTGTCACAGACTACTACCACTAGTTCTTCTAGATTATATCTATCACTCTCTAAAAAGTTGACAATACTTTGGCAAACGCTTAGAGCCGATCTAAAAATGGGTACTGTCTGACCTAAAAATATAGAACCTGGCTCTTGAACTAATGAGACATGTTCCTCGGTGTGGTTCTTCTGTAGAGATTGCCTTCAGTATTTTCGATAACGAAGGTTTTATCTTTCCTTCCGTCAAAATATATGGCCTTCAAAGTTTAGGAGGAGTTTTGCATAAAACACTTTCTTTTTTGGTCTCTTGCACTTCTCAGTTTATTTCTGTCTATTACGTTTTTTTTGTTAGCGTTGGTAACAATTCCAAGGTCGTGTAGCACTGCCATTGCCACAACTGCTGCATATCTGTCCAATAGTCCATAACGATCACTAATTTTGGCCAAGGTAGGAAGTTTGAAATAATTTTGTGTACACTGCATTTATGTGGTGATATTGGCATGTGAAGTGGAAGGTAATTCATGATCTATTTCTGTATCATTTTCTTGCTTTCGCGATGTGCCGCCTTACTGAAAGTTGAAGCAGCCCGCAGATGGAACTAGACTAAACAAGACCGCCAGGATCGGGCTTCTGCTAATAAGACCAACATCTTTTTTTTTCAAAAAAATTGGAAAAAGCACTGCCAGGGAATGGGAATCCCCATAGGGAATGACGTACTATTCTCCCTGAACTTTGCGGATGACCAAGTCGTCCTAGCTCAAAATTCTTATGATCTATAATTTATGATAAAGCGTCTATACAGAGAATAAGTAAAATGGGGGTTACAACTCAGCATGAAGAAAACAGAATATTTAGTTATCAATTCAGATGCAAGGTTTAAAGTGTTGATAGACGAGGACGTGGAAATCAAACAAGTGGAAAAATTTAAATATTTAGGTGCATTCATTAATAAGAACGGCTTGGGAGAAACCGAAGTTAAACACCGAATTATTCAGGGACATAAAATTGTAGAATATATGAACTCCTTATAGTGGGATCGCAACATTTACAAAAGGAACAAAAAAAGAATAGGGCAAACCATGGTTGAATCAGTTTTTTGTTATGGCTCTGAAATATGAGCAATTAATGCAGACCTGAAGAGAAGATTGTTGGCAGTTGAAATGGATTATTTGAGAAGAAGTGCTAGAACATCAAGACAGGAAAGGAAGACCAACGAATCTATAAGAAATAACATGAATGCTACAGAAACGGTCATTGGCAGAATAAAAAGAAGAGGTTTAAAGTGGTTTGGATACCTATTGAGAATGCCTGACGAACGTTGGCCCCAAAAAATTTACAGACGGATGCCCCCTGGATGAAGGTAAAGTATATATATATATATATATATATATATATATATATATATATATATATATATATATATATATATATATATTTTCGTTTTTCAACAGCCTGTAGAGGACAGAGGATGTAATTTTATCCAAAATTCTTAATAATACTTTCTTATAACTGTTACTAAAGGTAACTTTTGGTAGGTAGTCAAATTCAATATGTCAATTTTTTTTAATTTTGCGATTATCGATGCACCCTAATATATATATATATATATATATATATATATATATATATATATATATATATATATATATATATATATATATGTGTGTGAGAGAGAGAGAGAGATGAAGAAAATGGCTTAAATGCAGGTCCTATAGCCACAGATTTTATTCGCTATTGTCTACCATAATCTATTAGCTATTTAGCTATGAAACAACTATCACTGTTTTACCTAAATGACGATGTTTGTTCATAGTCATTTAAATGTATTTAGTCCATGTAATTATCTTCATATCTTTACCGGTATTTTGAATATTTGTATTTAGAGCATTAGAAAATACCTAACATTCTCTGTAGGTTATCTTCACTATACATTCTAAGATCAGTGTAAAGATTTTACTTGTTTTCTGCCCAGCTTATATCATTGGCAGTTTATTTTCTGCTACATATAAATAATTGCATTTATTTATTTGGATGATAACTTTTTATTTAGCATTTAAGAAACAACAAATTAATGTCGGCTTTAGTAATTAATTTCTTAGTCTTCTAACCACCACTGTTGATAGAAAAACTAACTTCACAGCAATAAAATTGCCGGGCTTGTTGAAGATTTATGAGAGAATGACTGTACATCTTACATCATATGTTGCAGTGATAATATTTTGTGAAATTACCGGGGAGGCGGCAACCTCGCAGAGGTGATCCACGATGCTTCATTGCGCCAAGGTCGAGCCCTACTCGAGCTATCGGCGGCGCTTCTAGCGACCGTCTCTCGGACGTAGACACGCCAACTCGTAAAATATTTTAATTGTGGTTGTATCCTGAAAGATACGGGCATTACTGATGAGTTCAATGTTGCCAACCGTATATCCGGTGGAATATCGTGTATACGAAAAACAATGCATTTTCCACAATGAAAAGTAACAAATCCTTTTATTTACCGTTTATTTAACCGCGAAATCAAAACTTATTTTAATGAATGTTTTAAAATTGTAAGGTTAGTATACTACCGTCCCGGCTGTTCAACATAATATACTCTGAGAAAATCTTTCAAGAAACAGTACAGGATGTTGAAGCCGGAATTCGAATTAACTGAGAATGTATCAATTACATCAGATACGCAGATGATACGGTGATATTCGTTGGCAGTATAAAGCCCTCCACGATTTAATTAATAAATCCTCAGAATAAGGAACAGCAAATTGGAAAATCACTGTGAATGATCAACCAATAGAAAGCGTAATAACATACACCTACAATGTCAATAAAAATTGGGATTATTCCCTAGAAATCAAATGTAGGTTAGAGAAAGTAAGATCTGCATTTTAAAAAATAGCTAAGCTATTTACCTGCCATCATTTATCAGTACCCATAAAAATCAGGGTACTACAATGTTATATCTTTTTTATACTATTACACGGAGTTTAGTCGTGGACTTTCGTAGACGCTAACTGAAAGAAAATTGAGGCTTTCGAAATGTGGCTGTATGTATTGCGAAATACATGGTAGTCTATTAAAGCCGATTTCGAGGAAAATATAGCCTCTGCGCCCCCAATGAAGCCATTTTTATTACCAGCATGAAAAATAATGTATCTACAAAAATTTTTTATTTGTACACCTTTATGTTTTCAACATTATTAAATACATTACCGTTTTTCATCACTTTTAATAGATTTTAAACTTCTTTTATTCTCTTCTTGCTATAAGCGACATATAGATAAATTCTGAAAAATCCAAGTTTCACCTATAAAAACAAACTTGTATAGTTCTTTATGTAAATATTTTTAATATAATCTTAAAAATTCTGCTCTTTTCACAACAGTCCTCACCTTCGATTACCTTTAAACTAATTAAAACCAATGTTTTTCAGTAAAAATTATATTACGAATTTCGCTTGTATTTATTATTTCGGTATTGGCAACTTTCCTATGATTAGTAAGTTTTATGGGTGGTGATATTAGAGGTGTATTAGTTTTTACGGCCTGATAGATAGAACTTACAGTTGAAATATGTAAATTTAAAGCTACAGCTACACGCTAAATACATAAGAATGTATATTTTAAGCATCTACATAAATGTATAAAAAATATATTACATACTTCCCTTACAGCAGTCAGTGGTAGAATGGGGCCGTTATTATCACGTTCCTGTTCAAAATAATGAATCACAGAAGCTCCCATCTCTTTACAGATCGCAGTTAAAGTGTGATCCGGAAAATTCTGCTTCAAAAAACGCTTTATATTCCACTTATAAAAATTAAATAAAACAAGTTATGGTGTATTTCTTTAAGTTTATATTAATAGTCAAGTCAAATATTTTTACGCGTATATAATAAAACTAGTGATTTTGCCCGTCGCATGAGACGGCAGATGCTTACAGCAGTAAATGTTTTTATAGCGCGTTATTACTATGTGGGTTACTGACTGCTTATTACTGACTTACTAATATTATTTCTTAATAACACAACTCATATAAGTTCTTTTAATTTAAAAAATCTTTTTTTTTTAATTTTGTTTAATGGTTTTAGTAATTTTCAAAATTTGTTAAATATAAAATAGAATTTATTCATCATTTACATTATCATTACTATCATGTATTTATGTTTAATTACTTCATTTTGATTAATATTATATTTCATTATGATATATTAAAATAAAACAAAAACGGGATGTGGCACTCTGGGAGTGACCGAGGAGAAGCCTAGCTTTCTTATCGTCTACATACGAAGCATTGGTTTTTAATTTAATTTACTTTGTTTTATTTGCTTCGATTTGATTTTACTTAATTTTATTTAATTTTATTTACTTTTATTTATTTTAAACGACAACGAGTACGACAACTCACAAGGTTTGTGTACTAGCCTTTTATATATATACTTTATATATATATATATATATATATATATATATATATATATATATATATATATATTTTATATTATATATATATATATAAGTATATATATATATACTTATATATATATATATATATATATATATATATATATATATATATATATATATATATATATATTGTTATGATGTGTTTGTTTGTTTGAATGATGAGCAATGAGTATTTTTTAATAATATAGGGTTTTTATCGCGGTTCTCAAAGAATTAGTTTGTAAGTACTTTTTTAAATTATCTTTATTATAACTATTATGAAACACATATATATATCTAACCTATCCAATGTAATTTTAAAATAAACTATCTTTAAATTGATATTCTTATAAAACTAATTAAATTCTATAGACAATGTAAAATTTAAACAAACTATCTTCAAAATTGAAATTGTTATGACACTAACTAAATTATATTAACAAAATTTTGTACCTTTCTTTCACTGAATGCCTAAATGAACTGTTTTCCACTATATAGATTCTAATCATCACTGAATGTCTTCGTACTTCGGTTATCCTTGTTTTTGTGAAATTACTTTTTCCAATTATCAGCTTCTACCAATTTAAGATATAGTTTTCTTCACCAGCATTTATACACCGCCAAGCAAACCAGCAAACACCATTTATATTTATTCTTCTTTTCAATATACCAATATCCAATTATTATAAGTTGATTTATACTAATCTCCAATCATAATATAATTTTAATTCCTTCCAATGTCCATCCAATATTCTTCTAATATACTTTTATAATCTTCAATAATTATTTGTGTATAATTATAAATGTGCATTAAATATATGCATAATTTTTAATCTTCATTTAACTCACTATATTAAACAATTTGACTATTTGTAACTGATTCACTGACTCCAACTAACTTTCATATTTCTTACTAAACTTTTCTGACTGACTTCTTGAAAATTCTGAACAATTTACTTCACTAACTAAATGTGTCTACTAACTTTCATAATGAACTGGCCTGACTTCTGACTAAAAACTGCCATCTTGAATCCAAATCACGGGTATTTATATCTTTTTGGATATTCTAGAATCATCTGGTAAGAGATCATGTTCCAATTCGTTCTATTACTTCTATATAGATGTTCTCGAAAAAAATATCTGTTCGATCCACCGCCATAATCATTATTTCGAGAATGTTCGACCGTAAACAATGGTCACACTCTGCACTCTGGAGAATTCGTTAATGTTCCATTGATAATTTTGTTGACATTTAGGCTTTTCAGATCAGAATAAACATTCAAATTAGTAACTAACACTCTAATTTAATAAAATACACATTTCAAACAATATATTATTATAACCCCACTTTATATTCCCAATTATTTCCTAAAATGTCACTTGGAGAGTAAGTATATCTGTCTATCACTCACTGTATAGTTGGTTGCCTATGCACATGGCTCACTTAAATATATTTACAACATTAAAATACAACTTTTTACAATTATTATATGCTAATTTCTTAAAATGCCCTCACATAAATATATTTTTATAAAATTCTCTAGTATATAACTTATTTAAAACAACCAAATATCTAATATTATGTAGTATATAACTTATAAATTATTTTCTATAAACCCTAATCGTATCAATATATATATATATATATATATATATATATATATATATATATATATATAATATAAAATAAGTTTTTCTTGGGTTTAGGTTTAGTAAATTATATTACATGTGGAACTAGATTTTATTTTCCATTGAAATCAACGTTTCGGCAGGAAACCCTTGCCTTTGTCAAGATTCAATTATTTATGACATTAGTTAATGTCAGTGTCCCGTTTTACGTTTTGAATGTTGACAAAGCAACGTTGATTTCTATGGAAAATAAAATCTAGTTCCACATGTAGTATAATCTACTGAACCTAAACCCAAGAAAAACTAATTTTATATTAAATATAGTACGGTTCAAGAAACTCATAACTTTGTAAGTTTTGTATTTATGAATTTTAAATTTAAGTTTTTACATGTTCTTTGCGTTCCAAGCTTTGTAAAAATATCAAATATATATCTATAAGTACTGTAGGAACTGGAAATAGAACAAAAATTATAAGATTAACTGGCAACTATGGATGAATATTTCTATGGCCTAGTTCTAATTTCGGAATTCCAGCTCATTTGATATGCACTCTTGATTATTTTTTATTTCGTTGAACACAGCGCTCTTGAATTTGCAATAGTCCTTGCGACATGTGTCAAGTTGGCTTGGTTTATCAAAGTGCAGGTGAACGTAGAACCGATAATAATCATTACTGCACTTGGCTGTTCTACTTTGCAATTATGTGAGACAAGTTAAATGATGAGTTTATTTTAAATGGAGAGGTTGTCTGATTATACAAGATAATTTTACTGAGTGTATATAATTATAATTGCAAATATCATATAGAGAGGAAAGATCAAAATAAACGGTGTTGCGTTCATCTTTTGTAGAAGATAAAACTTAAAGTGGGTAGCATCTCTTTAATATTTCACAGAAGACATACTGCCTGGAATAGTCCTTAGCCTCAATACGGCGCGTGAATAAGGTTTAATCTATATCATTATCTACTGCATTACTGCAAAGCTGTTTTAGAATATTGGTCTATCATTAAAAAAAAAAAAACGGGTGTCGCAGTCCAGTGGGACTGCCGGTGGAAGTTACACTTCTATACACGCATTCGCCGTTACAAATTTATTTGGGAGTCAATCTGCACAATCATTACATATGTAATGCTATAGGTAAGACATAGCAGAAAGAGAAACAGAATTAATAACAACTTACTAACAATTAATAAACAACTTTTGACCTGTAATAGGAGTATAGAAAATGAAGAATTGAATAAATAGTTTGATGAAAATGTATATTTTTATCTTTATATATGTATGAAAGGAGTTGAATGCAAAAATTTTTT